>NW_015558590.1:640393-715731 GCF_001515605.1 Sinocyclocheilus anshuiensis | reverse complement strand
GCTGCTCTTTCAGAGTGCCACGAGAGCCCCCTTAGAACGGTATCTTAAAATCCATGTTATGGTAAGTGTGCACGTGAAGTCTTTGTACACTTTCTAAAATCCACACTGTGGTAAGTTCGCACGCTAGTACTTTGCGTTCTTTCTAAAATCCTGTATGGTGAGGGTTACGTGCGGCAGCTTCGTGCCCTTTCTTGATTTGGTTAAAGCCCCCGGTTCCACCTTGGGCACCACTCCACCTATGTATCCTCTGGATACCTACTTTAACAGGGTGTTGCTACTAGGAGTCTGTTGAGACAAGCGGTAGCCCCTGTGTGACAGGCCAAGACTTAGTATGATGCTAGGCTCTTGGTCGTATCCCCTTAAAGGAATCTATTCCTGATTCCAAGCCTTGAGCTCTACCCAGGAGTCTGGCCCTAACAGGTAAGTTTTTTGGGGCATGTAGCCTAGGCCTTTGGTCGTAGGGGATAATGTCACGGACAGCCGTCTAACATCCTAGGGGCAACTCCCATTGCTATGGTAGAGTTGGTACTTAGTGCTCGCCATAGGTTTCTGGCATGCACTCCTCTCAGCATATGGGTGGCGTGGGTATACCGTTCCCCATAGCGACCCCTAGAGGACGCAGTTCGAATGTTCCCTTGAAAGGGAACGTCTCAGGTTACTTATGTAACCATGGTTCCCTGAATAGGGAACGAGAAATTGCGTCATCTAGGTTTCCTGCCATGCTTCGGACGCAAGCTTCAGACGAAGAAGTGAATGACGTGCTCTCCCGGTACCTATTTATACTATAGTCGCACCGGTAGTGACGTCATGGGCTGCCGGCCAAGATGTTGTTGGTGTTTTTTGAATGTATGCTTCAGACACGGGTCACGACGAGGCGTTCCCCATAGCGACCCTTAGAGGACGCAGTGTCTCGTTCCCTATTCAGGGAACCATGGTAACATAAGTAACCTGAGACGTTTTCTGATAAGCTGTTCCCGTGAATGATTAAAAAGGGCGGCAAATATGAAAATGCACCTAAAGTAACTTGAACTTGAACCTGATTTTTAAATTTTTTTTTGTAAAAAATATTAGTGTCAATATTAGATAAAATAAAGTGTCAATTAATAACATTTTTATTATTATTATTTTTTTTTTATTATTTTTTTTTGTATTGATCCTACGGACCCCCTGCAATTACGCCACGGACCACTAGGGGTCTGTGTACCCCCAGTTGAGAAAAACGGATCTAAATCACACAAAAAGAGGAAATCAAAGATGCCTAGCAGTACACACATCACATGAATTAAGTTAGCTGCTATTTGCAGTTGTTTAATTTAAAAATAATAGCCTAATAATAATAATTGAATAATTGTTCATTTACGATGCACTTTAGTAGCTTGATACTTGCGATTGTTGATCAGTTTAGGGGAAGTGGGGAAATATTTAAAAAAATATAAAAAGGTAGCCTACTAGTAATTTTCCACCACATATCCATTATCCACTGTAACCCTGTAACCAGAAAACACAAAATGCAGGTAAAAAACCTGTGAAAAATTCCTTCATATTGTGGGATTACAAATTTAAGAATCTGTTTAAAATATGCTGATCCTATGTTCTGACATAGCATCACATGAAAAACTAAGGTGAAGTACATTGTATTCAGCATTTAAGGTAAATTACATCAGACAAATGATTATCTTAAGCAAAGTGTAGCAAGAGGTTCCTGTCTGTTCCTGTTCTCTTATTGTTAGTCAAATGAACCAGATTACTGAGACGATCACCTGTTGTTTGTAATGGCTCTTGGTGCCTCTGTCCCAGTCTTTGAGTAGTTATACTGATTGAATTAGGACTTTCAGACTGATTGGAGTCGGGCTGATTGCCTGTACTTCATTTGCATGCTATGGGTTAGATTGTCTCCACCTCTACTGAATGTATCCCGCCCCTTTAAAATTTATATAAACTACAATGTAACACTACGTTAGTCAGACTTTTGATGACTGCAGCGCCACGCAGCACGTTCTCAATAAAGAACTCTGCTGAAAATACCCAAGAGTCTCCTGGTTTCTGCTTCAACGAGGAAAAAGTTTCCAACAATATTAACAGAGTATATTGTGGCCTATTTTACAGACTCTTCTTTGAGTGTTGCATACTAACTACTAATACAGTGCTTAAAACTAATTGCTCAGAATGTATAGTTGTACTAGTTTACTAGCCAGAAAAAAAAAAAAAAAAAACTTTGTTCAAAAATGTGTAAGTGTTCAATAATTCAATGTTGTATTTAAAAACAGTTATTTTTATTTTAATATTATATTATGTATTTATATTATTTAAGGAACACATCTAAATATTGAGATGTTTCTCAAATTATCTTCTTTTATGTTCGATAGTTTATGTTAGGGCGTTGTAGTCTAAATGTTTAAGTGTAATACATTTTATGTTGAATCAAATAAAATAGTTCTTTCTAAAGCTACAATTTGTAATGTCTACTTGATCATTTTTTATTTAACACAAAACAGCTTAAACACAACGACATCACAACGTCATTTAACCCTGAAAATATCCCTGAAAATGGTTGGGATGGTTTGTCGAGTGTGTATCAGTGCACACAGGTCATGTGTAGTATGCAGTGATGGTTTGGTGAGTGTGGATCAGTGCACAGGTCAAGTGTAGTATGCAGTGATGGTTTGGTGAGTGTGGATCAGTGCACAGGTCATGTGTAGTATGCAGTGATGGTTTGGCGAGTGTGGATCAGTGCACAGGTCAAGTGTAGTATGCAGTGATGGTTTGGTGAGTGTGGATCAGTGCACAGGTCATGTGTAGTATGCAGTGATGGTTTGGCGAGTGTGGATCAGTGCACAGGTCAAGTGTAGTATGTAGTGATGGTTTGGTGAGTGTGGATCAGTGCACAGGTCATGTGTAGTATGCAGTGATGGTTTGGTGAGTGTGGATCAGTGCAGAGATGCTCGTTAATATTCTGTCCAGAGCGCGAGAAGCGGCGCCTGCGCGGCTCTTTCACCGTGCTTCAATCCTCAGAGGCGACTCAAGAGAGAGAGCTCTCTGTTCGTGCGCGAGCTGAAATGGATGGAGTAGAGAGGAAAAGGACGGAGGCTCAGAGGAGCATGATGAAAGACAGCGATCTTAAACGAGACTCCGGCATCCCTGAGCGCGTGACACTCAAGAAGGAGATCGGGCTTCTGAGCGCGTGCACGATCATCATTGGTAAGGAAAGTTTACAACTTGTTTTCTGCTTGACTGTGGGCCATTCTGCCAACATGTGAACTGATCAAGACTTAAAGAGACAAATGCATCGCAGATATTCGCCATCTGGTTAGTCCACATATATATTTGGTGATTTTATGCACACTATAACATACATTATAGACTTTATACTTTTTAATGAATGTTAAATATTTCTTACCTTAGTCAGATTAGCTTGCTATTGCTTTGTTTTTCTCCTGTATTATAGGCTAATAATTAATTATTGTTTAGTATATATTACATATTATTAGTATTATATATATTTATATATATATATATATAGCTCTTTAGTATATTTAGGTAATTAATAACTTAGTAACTTTAATAATATTATTTTCCTGTATTGCGTGTTTGTTTATTTATTTATTTACTTATTTATTGTCGTTCAGAAAACGAAAAAGATACTGAATTATCGACAATCATCTGAACCACTAAGTGTTAAAAAACAGCTTAAGTTTGCAGATATGTTTAATTTGATATGTTTAGGTCTAAACTCACATGCACCGTGTGGGCGCTCTCAGATGTGTTTGTCCTCTTAAAGGAGCCGAATGAAAGCTAAAGATTGTTCCCTGCGCGTCTGATGGCAGCCGGCTCTGTGACAGGCAGCAGTAGATTATTTATGCCTGCTGTTACGTAATCTCGTTGTACGACACTTGGGTGCTTGAGAGAAGAGCTGGAAGAGCTGCTGGAAGTGGGTTAGTGAGGGGGGCTGATCATTGTCTGCCTGTGAAAACTCTCACAGGTACTACAGCGAGGCCACACGGCTGACTTTGACCGGCCATGTACTGTTGCTTGCTGTTGTATATTTGTATTTGGTGTTGGGTTAGTACTTATAATGAAGTGCTGTAGAATTCTAAATAAAAGAGGTGGAAAGATTCAAATCAGTTTTGTTGCATCAGCTCAGGGATCACTGGGAGGCAAATGCATGCAGAGCTAGTCTTTACTCCAGTGAATATTTATTTATTTATTTGTTTGTTTGTTTGTTTGTTTATGTATTTATTTGTTTGTTTGTTGTTTATCTTGAAGTTTGACTACCTGAGACCATACTGGTAATTTGAGATTTTAATTTAAACGTTGAAATAATGTTATGACCAAATTAAAATTAAATACTTAAGATTCTGCATTATGTTGAGGTCACTAATTAAATAACTAAACTAGTGGAAATGGTCATGTAAACTAATTCGCAGTAAAGGTCAGACATTAATTTTTTTGCAAGTTGCCACAAACACAAAATTCAGCCTGGAATGAGACTATAATAAAAAAAATAATAATAAAAAACTAAAAGGGCACAGCACATGGGGTAAGTTGTCACAAAGTGAACCTTGTTCATTGGGACTAATTTGGTAAAGATAAACCCATTGTTATTGTTGCTATATATATATTAGTGCTGTCACACGATTAATCGCGATTAATCACATCCAAGATAAAGGTTTTTGTTTACATAATATATATGTGTGTGCTGTGTATATTTATTATGTATATATAAATACACACACATGCATGTATACATTTTGTAAATATTTACATGTATATATTTATGTTCATATTATTTATATTATAGCCTATATAAATATATTTAATATATAAACAACATATTTTCTTAAATATATACATGTATGTGTGTGTATTTATATATACATAATAAATATACTCAGTACACACACATATATTATGTAAACAATAACTTTTATTTTGGATGCGATTAATCGTTTGACAGCACTACTATATATATATTTATATATTGAGTGTAAGATGAGGAATCCGGTGACCGCAGAAGATATATATTGTAAATTTTAAATATGACAATCAGTTTTTTAAAAATAGTTTTTAATAAATAAATAACAGTGCATTTTTACTGTGCTCACTAGTTTATCCAAGAGTGTTTACAAGTATATTTTCTGTTACAAAAAAGTCCTCCAAAGAGATTTTGTGCATATGTTTATAAAGTGACATTCTGATGATTATGCAAACTTAACCATCATCATCATAATCATCATCATCTATTGGTTAACAAAATATGAAGCTTTCTATATAAAATATTCTGAACAGAAAAAAAAACAGGCTTGCTCTATGGATCATTGGGCTCTTTTCTGTTCAGGAAATGACAGTCACATGTCTCTTTCTTTCCTCAGGTAACATTATTGGCTCAGGGATCTTCATCTCTCCTAAGGGTGTTCTGGAGCATTCGGGTTCGGTTGGCTTGGCGCTGGTGGTGTGGGTGTTAGGAGGAGGCATCGCTGCTCTGGGCTCTCTTTGCTACGCTGAACTAGGGGTCACCATCCCCAAATCTGGAGGAGACTATTCCTACGTCACAGAGATCTTTGGCGGTCTCGTGGGGTATGACAGGTCCATGTATGATCTACTAAACAGGGAATGGAACTCAAACGTCCGTCACAGATGCTGAATGTGTTGTGTTGCTCTCTAGGTTTCTGCTGTTGTGGAGTGCAGTACTGATCATGTATCCCACCACACTGGCAGTCATCGCTCTCACTTTCTCGAACTATGTGCTTCAGCCTGTTTTCCCATACTGCGTTCCTCCATACATAGCCACACGCATGCTGTCCACCATCTGCATACGTGAGTGCTTGGCTTCTCTATGTATGTATTCAATGCATAAATGTATTCAGCCTGCTATTTAAACATAAGTTTAGACAGGATTTATATAGCATAGTGCTAAATGTATATATTATAAAATGGTTTTAGTGAACCTGAGGATTCAGCAGAATTTAACCTCAAGATAAAAGTAAAATTTGAAGTGTGTTTTCTGCTGAACTAAGCGAAACTGCAAATATAATGACTGTTTTCAAACAGGTTTCCCAAAACCCTGACTTCTGAATACTTGCGATAAGATAGGAGAAAGTATGTCACGTCAATCCGAACCTGTATGACTTTGGAACACAAAGGAATTTTTGAAGAATACTTCCACTTTTCCAATATAATGAATGTGAACTGGGGTTGTCAAACTTCAAAAATAAATATAAGCAGCAAGTGTGCATAATTATTGTAAATGTATCATAAAAGTAGCCCATAGGTCTAAAAACAATATATTTCAATATATTTTGCACTTTAAGTCAAACTTGTGAAACTAGTGGGCCGGGACCCAGCAAATATTCAAGGCTCCACAAGATTCCTTTAAATATATAAAATATATTATTAAATATATTCAAATTAATATTGTGGCAAAATATGTTTTAAATAAGCTAAAGCAGCTAAAAATCAAGATAAAAAAAGTCAAGATAGATAAAAAAAAAATGGCATCATATTTTTGTATTTTTCATGGTCTTGGAAAACTTGAATATATGATCATTTTAAGAGTGTGATTTCTAGTTCTGAAAAAGTCATGGAAGTAGTTATGTTTGTAGTTATGTTAAGCTCACAAATAGAAATGGCTATATATATATATTACTTACAATATCTGGTTATCAGAAATGACTCAAAGTCATTGGTCATAAAGAATAAGGAACCCTGAAGAACATTTGTTTCTTGAAACTTCTTGAATTACAAAAAAATATTTATATAATAAAGGTCCAAAGTGTAGAATAATTAAGGATTTTTACTGTTTTTGAACAAAGTCTCTTCTGCTCACTAAGGCTGCATTTATTTGATCAAAAATACAGTATAATCAGTGATATTGAGTTTACTGGACTTTAGTGTCACATGATCCTTTAGAAATCATTAAAATATATATATATTTATGGGGTTATATTTTGGGGTTATGTTGTATGAAACATGTTTTGTTTAATGCTTGTCTTTTTTATTTTGAAAGTACTTCAGTACATAAATGTTTTTCCCTGAGAATGTCCCGGTTACAGTTACGGCTCTGGAACCGTGCCAGTAGCACTTGACGGCTCAGTGATGGAGTGGCGTGGCTCTATAGCATGTGATTGCTGCATTAGCTCTCATTATTCAAGCCCGTTATGTGGAGTCATTCACACAAACCAAAACAACAGCAGCAAGAGAGCGCCAGGAAAACGCAAGGCCTTCCATCTCCTCACAGACCTGCTCTTTGCTCCCGTGTTTTGTTCTCTTTCAAATCTATTTGTTTCAATTGGGCTTAAACTTCTCTCTTTGACACTGATGGATGAGCCCATAGAATTACAAATCCACTCCCCTTTTTAGCAGTCCCACATTTCTGTCAAGAACCCCATACAAACTAATCCTAAAACAGTATTTCCTGATGCCAGCAAGTCATATATTTTCAACTTTGAAACAGTTATAAAAACATTGTATTTAAAGTCACACGTTAAAGAGATTCAATCAAGACCTCATACGATCTTTAATGTTTGTGTGTGTGGATGTTTGCAGTGTTTTTGACATGGGTGAACTGCTATAGTGTGCGTTTGGCCACACGGATCCAGGACGTCTTTACCGTGGGGAAGCTGCTGGCTCTGGGGCTCATCATTACTGTCGGTTTAGTGCAGATCTTTGGAGGTAAAAGGAAGAAAAAACACCCTGTTCCCTATTATGAAACTCAGTTTTATTCGGAGGAACAAACTGAGAAAAAATATGCACTTTTAGCATATTTATAGCAGACGGTTGGTGCAACCAATGAGATCTTTCAACGCTATCTCAACCAATTTGTACGTATTTTATGAGGTGGCTAATTTAACGATTTGGTACGTTTTCTGTGAGGGGTAGGTTTAGGGGTGGTTGTTTGTACGAATTCCTATGAATTTGTCACCTCGTAAAATACGTACGATTTTTCACGAAACGTACAAATTTGTACGAGCGAGGTCGTACGAATTCGTACAAATTAGCCACCTCCTAAAATACGTATGAATTGCCTTGAGATCGGGTTGCAACAGCAGACTAACATAAAATGCATGTGAATATTAGTTGTCACTATATATCTCCTAACAACAAATAAACATTCCTCAAAAGCCTGCTGTGTCATATCTGATACTCTAATTATTAATGGATAGTCAAGTAAACCTGAGTTGTGTCAGTCCAGTACATGCTAATCTTGAAATATTGTTAATTGTCCAGTTAACAAAGCCGCATCTGTCTCCTCAGGTAACTATGAGAGCCTGACTCCACAGGTGGCGTTCATGTTTAATAAAGCTCCCTCCATAGGGCAGATTGCTCTGGCTTTTCTACATGCCTCCTTTGCCTTCAGCGGCTGGAACTTCCTCAACTACGTTACGGAGGAAGTGGTGGATCCGAGGAGGTTAGTCTGATACCACTTTTGCAACTCGGCTGGACAGACAAAATCTGCTGGAACAATTTTACTGGCTCATTCTGAGTGTCATGTGTATTCTGTTTTGCTCTGGTTTGGTTTCGTGTTCTGTGCCTTAGTTAGTTTCCTTGGTTGCTAATTAGTTCACACCTGTTCTTCAGGTTATCATTATCTGTCTATTTAAGCCCTGTGTTTCCTCCCATTCCTTGTCCAGTATTGTAGTTGAGTTGCATGTGATTACGATTCCTGTCTTCTTGTTCTTCTTCGGGGTTAAATAAATAGTTATTTTGGATTATATTGTGTATTTCCTGAGGAAACTGCTGCCATTTACTTACAACCTACAATGATTATCTACTGCATAGTTATTACCCTTTTAACCAGGAACTTTTATCCGCACATGCTCTGTGGCTGGATATATACATTTACATATTCTATAATTTTTTTTCCTCAGGAATCTGCCACGAGCCATATACATCTCCATTCCTCTGGTCACATGTGTGTACACGCTCACAAACATTGCGTATTTCTCCTCCATGTCTCCTGAGGAACTGCTGTCCTCCAACGCAGTGGCTGTTGTAAGTACAAGCCTTTGACTCTTCGTGTCTTAAAACATTTTGTTCATTAAAGGCACCAAGACTTATAAGCAGGGATAATGTGTATCTATTGATTCGGGTATCTGGATTGTAGTAGTGGAGTGATATTGTACAGGCGTAGTAAAGTATGATTGTAGTAGTGTGCTGCATCCTTCACAAACAATGCATAAGATTGGCAATTGTACTGTGTAAATTGTGATCAACACTGATTTTGTGGGTGCATTTCTGCCTGTTTTGGAGACTTTCTTTAGTAAATACAGTGCAAGAACAACACAAATGGCAATAAACTGTGCTTATCAATGGGCAAGACATTATCCCCTGAATGTTCAGTTCTGTTTCATTTGCCTTAGACTTTCGGTGAAAAGCTTCTCGGGGTGTTTTCCACCCTCATGCCGATCTCTGTGGCACTCTCCACTTTTGGGGGCATCAATGGTTACCTCTTCACCTCCTCCAGGTGAGAGTATTTCTATTTAATTTTACTGTTAGCTTACCTCATGAGGAAATGGGTCACTTTTTAACAAGTGAGGCTCCTTGTGATAATATCTTGTGACAAAATGTGTACAAATCTAATACTTCTTTGAACGTTCACACTAAAAGAAGGAAACAAAGAAACAGTAACTTCAGTCATTTTAAAAGTGTCTCTAGATCTGTCAGTTATATTATTCCTAAAGTCAAGTTTTTCCTACTCTATTGGCATTTTGTCAACTTTATTTTAAAAGTGTCTCTAGATCTGTCAGTTATATTATTCCTAAAGTCAAGATTGAGATTTAGGTTTTCCTACTCTATTGGCATTTTGTCAACTTTATTTATATAGGGTTTTTTACAATACAGATAGTTTCAAAACAGCTTCACAGGAAAATAAGAGAATCAGTGGTGCAAAATACTTCAAATTTGAGACAAATCCAAGATCTGCTGTAGAGCAGGCCTGATAAGACAATAGTGTCATTATTCAGCTCCAATCAGTAGATTCAGTTCAATAACTGTGTAAAGTTAATCAATTATGAAACAATTTCAGTTCAGCTAAGCAGAAGAAAATAGTGTCATATTCAGCTTGAATCAATTTGACATTGATTCAATTCAGTTCAATAAAATAAAATAAAATAAAATAAAATTGTATTTATAAAGCATATTAAAAATCAACCTTGGTTGGCCAAAGTGCTGTACATTACTGTAAAAAAACAAGAAATAAAAACAGGAAACACAAATAAATTTACAAAAGATTAAATGCACAAGAGAAAAGATGAGTTTTAAGCATGGATTTAAATTCAGATATAGAAGCAGTTCTAACATGTAATCGTAGGTTGTTCCACAGCTTAGGGCCAGCCACTGTGAAAGCTTGATCCCCCCTGTGTTGTAGGGGCTTTACAGCCAATGTAAAGAGTGTAGAATTTGATTGATATGATCACGTTTACGGCTGCCCGTGAGTAAACAGGCAACTGCATTTTGGACTATTTGGAGACAAGAAACTGAGGAGAGAGATAACCCGACATATAATGAATTAACAGTAGTCGAGTCATGTGGAAATAAAAGCGTGAATAACTGTTTGATTTGTTTGTCTAGTTTAAGACTGCTGTCAAGATAAAATCCTAACATTTTTAATGTTGGAGTTGAGGAATGGTGAGACGGTACCTCGATTGATAAAAGTTCCATTAGAGAGCTCTTTTGGACCAAATTGGATAATTTGGGTTTTATCGTCATTCAATAACATGAACTTGTTAGTGAGTCACAGATTGAGTTCATGAAGACATGCTTCTAGTCTCTTGTGTTGTATAGGTATGTAGAGTTGGGTGCCATCTGCACAGCAGTGGTAAGACACACCAAATCTATTCATAATAGATCCTAGAGGTGACATGTTTAAAGAGAATAACAGAGGTGCCAGAATCGATCTGTGGGGTACGCCATAGGTAAGGGAAGTCTCCGAAGACGAATGGGCACCTAAACTAAATGAGAAACTTCTATTGGATAGGAAGGACTGGAACCATTTAAATATGCTCCAGTCAAGATAAGATAATCTTGTGGTCAACGAAATCAAAAGCTGAGTTCAGATCTAAAAGCACTAAAGCTATAGTGTCACCAGCGTCACCAACTTTTAAAAGAGTCGACTCAGTGCTGTGAAGCGGGTTGAAGCCAGACTGAAAAATGTCAGAGATCAAGTGAGTATGTAGATAATTCTGCAGCTTTATAAAGACAGATTTTTCGAGAATTTTAGATAAGAATGGCAAGTTAGATAAAGGTCCGTAATTCTCGTATACCGCAGGGTCAAGTGAGGGTTTCTTAAGAATAGGAGTCACAATAAGTGTCGATGTTGTAAAATTCATCAATTATGAAACAAACTGTTTCAGCTATAAAGTAGCTCTATAGAAGACAATAATGTCATTATGCAGCTTGATTCAGTTGAAGTTTTGTTCTCGTCCAATAATGTCAGTGCAGTCAAATTGAAAATGTTTCTGAACATTTAGTGCACGGCATAGTCTTCACCATATGAAGTCAATTCTTATTAAAGTTACTCAGTGAAAAGAATAAATTATTCTCTCATTTTCTTTTGTTGTTTGATTAACATTAAATGACAGAGACAGCAGCAGGTTTATTGGCTGCTGTCACTTTAAGACCAAATGCAGATGTAATATACTCACAAGCATTTGATTAATTTCCTAACTGTTTATGTTCATTTAATTGACATAACTGACTGTGATTAAGTGAAAACTTGCCAACTTTGCATGGAAAACTGGATGTTATGTAGGAAGGGCGACGTCACACCACTTTAAAGGAAGGGAAGCGCAATGTGGCATCATATTTTCATAATCGTTGGAAGCCAAAATAAATAAATAAACAAATTATATACACCCTAATCATTAAATCATCTTTGAGGGCAAGGGGCCTTCTAGTGGTTCAGGGGCCCTATGCAACATGCATACTTTTTGTATAGGGAGAATATAGCAGTACCGATTATGGCAGTGATTATTTGGTATGCGTTTACTGTTTATGTGTGCATTTGTTTGAATACACACAGGTTGTGTTTCTCCGGGGCACGAGAAGGACATTTACCCAGCCTTCTTGCTATGATCCACTTCAAGCACTGCACACCGATTCCAGCTCTGCTCGTCTGTGTATGTGATTTTCCGTTTTTTTGTTATAGCTACAAGCCATTCGTGTGCTTCTCAGAGTGTAGCTTGTTCTGTTTAACTTTATTCTTTCTGTATTTTTCCTCTTTATCTTGTATTTCAGTGCACTGCCACAATTGTGATCTTATGCATTGGAGAAACTCACAACCTTATAAACTATGTCTCTTTCATCAACTACCTCTCTTATGGAGTCACTATTGCTAGCCTGCTCTACTACAGATGGAAGAAGCCAAGCTTATACAGGCCCATCAAGGTATTCAATTATATACAAATAATACAAATATTCCAAACAGCCTGTTCATGAACTTATTCTGCATCCAGCAGGTTCATGTGGTTTGCTGCAGTAGTCAGCAGGACAGTCACTTCCAGATCATGTTTATATTGCATAGATGCAGCAGAGAGTTTTAGGTTTTTTCTCTTGTCAGGTGAGTCTCATAGTGCCGGTGTGTTACCTGCTCTTCTGGGCTCTACTGCTGGGCTTCAGTTTGCACTCGGACCCACTGGTGTGTGGAGTGGGGCTGGTCATTATGCTCACTGGAGTGCCTGTTTATTTCCTGGGAGTTTACTGGAAAGACAAGCCAAAATGCATATATGACTTCACCGGTAAGGAGACTGGATGAGGAATTTATATTCTTGCAATTTACAGGTGCATCTCAATAAATTAGAATGTCGGACCATTTTGAAGGATCAGGAAACCTTTGCAGGTGTTTTGAGTTGATTAGCTGATTGTCATGTCACCATATTCTAATTTGTTGAGATAGTGAATTGGTGGGTTTTTGTTAAATGTGAGCCAAAATCATCACAATTAAAAGAACCAAAGACTTAAACTACTTCAGTCTGTGTGCATAGAATTTATTTAATACACGAGTTTCACAATTTGAGTTGAATTACTGAAATAAATGAACTTTTCCATGACATTCTAATTTATTGAGATGCACCTGTATATTCTCTATAGGTACAGTAAAAAAAATGCATATTAAAATAATTATTTATTCATTATTCATTATTCATTAAATTATTATTTATTATGTATTCATTCTGGTCCAAACCCTTTACGTGGAAAACAGAATGAGATATTATGTAGAATGTTCATGCTGCTCTTTTCCATTCAGCTGCAGAAGTACAAGCAAGTGGCAAATAAACATAAGGTAGTCCATTTGACTCATGCACTGTGTTCCAAGACCTTTGAAGTCATATGATAAAGTCATTTAAGAATATATGCAATTTTCTTAGTAAATTGTTTTATATTAACCATATTTTACATAATAATATGGTTAAAGTGTGCAACCGAATGTATCGACAAGCATTTATGGTAAACTAAACTAAATGTAATGTAATTTCTACTGAAACCTGTACTTCACGTATTTAAATATATTTGTAAATACATTTGTAATGATGAAATTGCAATTTAATACATTTGAAATATACATTTACTTTAAATGTACTATTAAACAACACACTATAGTTCAAATTATAATTTTTACATGCGCTTTAATATTTTAGTCAATATACTGTAAGTGTATTTATTTAAAGCATGACAAAAGGTTATTGAAACATAGTGATTTAAAATGGACTTTAAAGTGACATTTTTATTTTGACATTATTACAAAGTGAACTTTTTAAAAGTTTACTAAAAGGGTTCATATGATGCGATTTCAAGTTTTCTTTTCTCTTTGGAGTGTTACAAGCTGTTCGTGAATAGATAAGATCCCTAAAGGTGCAAAGACTAAAGTCTCAAACCCAAAGAGATATTCTTTATAAAAGTTAAGACTCGTCTACACCCTCCTAAAACGCCTCGTTTAAACACACCCCCCCACATGTCTACGTCACTGTGTGGGAAGATTTGCATAACTCCGCCCAAATGTTCACGAAAAGAAAGAAGGCATAACTTTGATTCTCGCTGTAGTATTGTTGCCGCTGGAACCTGTTTCCTGAACCTGGTAGAGTAGACTACAATGCCGGCTGTTCTGACTCACGGCCTGTAAGTACGTTTTCATATTTAAAGGATTTGCTACTGACGATTCAAACGTGAGTTTTGAGCAGTGTAGAGTAGCGTTTGTTGTTTGTCATTTCTCCGATCACAAATGCAGACATGGTTTTATGTTTACGCGGCGCGATACGCAACACAACGTGTAAAAAGACAGTATAAGTCATTATAATCAGTAATTATGTCCCCACTGGATGCAACAAATGCCTCGTTTATAATGGGTTTTAATGTTTTTGTCTCGTCGCTCCAGCTGGACAGGGCATCACAGTATGGTAAGTGGTGTAACATTTCCGTCACACGCTTGAGGTAATCGGCCAATCACAATGCTCTGGATAGCTGGCCAATCACAGCACACCTCGCTTTTCAGACCGATGAGCTTTGTAAAAATCGACGAGTTTCAGAAAGGCGGGACATAGAGGAATGTACAGTATGTACAGTATGTGGAAAATAATGTGTTTTTTGAACCTTAAACCGTATAAACACATTTCATTACACCAAATACACCAAATAATTTTCTTTTTTAGCAACGTCATATGACCCCTTTACTTAAGTTTCATGAAAGTGTCTCTTTGGGTACACTTACTAAATGGCTTTTAATTTCAGTAATATAATATCTAAATCTATGTGTATAATATAATATCTATGAGTACAGTTTAATATATATATATACTTTTAGGATTTGAAGTACACTAGCACTTAATGTACACATTCAATGAAGTGCATTTATTTTTTCACAACTGTGGAAGCAAAGGTTTTAACTGAATAGCAGCTTCGTTTTATGTCTGTTTCTCATACAAAGCTATCATATTCAGAATACTTGGAATACACATTGCATGAGTCGTGTGGTTTGGAATGTAAATGATGACAGGATTTTTCATTTTTGGGTGAACATTTTATAACCATGAAATTATATAATGTGTTTGTGAAGTAAATAAATATGTGTATGTCATCTTTGTTACAGAGTGGGCTACATATCTGGGACAAAGAGTGTTTTTTGTAGTTTTCCCGCAAATCGATCCTATTGAAGTGGCAGAATGGACTGACAGATCTTCTTTTACAAGCAAAGCTTCTGGACCTCTCTGAATTTTGTATTACTTTAATTTGGCAGCTCTTCACTTAAAATCCACAATTTCCAGGCTTGTAGTAGTAGTAGTAAAAATATATAGTTAAATGGGGACTATATTTGTATGCTTCAGTGGGTTTAAATGGTACTGTTTCAGCTATCATGGATTGTATATTGCACTGGGTATTGCTCACTTTTTGGTTAGGTGTGTTATTTCTACTGATTTCAAACCCTGTAATTTGCTACTGGGGTTCAATTGTTGATACATGTACAGAATCTCTTTTGTATGATACTTCAGCTGCAATGTCTTTCCAACCACATAACAATTTCTACAGGCACTGCACGCCTCACTGATGTAAATACATTTAAGTGCTTCTAACAATGCTCACGCTTCACAGTTTTGGTCTTAAGTCTCAAATGATATTGTTACGTGCAAGCATATTTTCTTATGGTTTCAAAATGAATTGCTTAAAATGATTTACAAGGGATTGAAAGGAATTTCCATTCTTTATATTTATAGATTATTCGCTGTTAATAACAAAACAAAGTCAGTGTTCGGTACTCTGTACTGTGATTTGTTATATTTAGAAGATGCCTAGAGATCCAGTCACTTCGAGGCTTCTAATGATTCATTGGCAGGTAAAAGACTACTGCAAACACTGAAAGAGAACTTGTCATAACTCTTTTTTGATTAAAAAAGTAGAAAAAAAAAAACTTTACATATCTGATACAACTGCTAGATTTAAAATGCCAGAAAAATGTTTTTTTTTTTCTCTTTCTTTCTTTCTTTCTTTCTTTAAATTAACTTTCTGAAGGGGATGAGTTTTACCATTTGTAAAGCTCCAAGAGTTGCATGAGCAAGACTGGTTACCACATACCTTTAGGAGTACAAGTAGTCCAGTTTTGTACGAGATAAAGCAGTTACATCACGTAAATAAATTGCGTTAAAAGGCACCGCTGGATCTCCTGTTTACTAAACATGCGCTTTAACCAACTAAGCCACGGCGCCAACGCAAAAAGCAATACTCTTGAAGACTGTCAGCATTCTTATTTTAAATGATTGTATAATACCTGCTTGTTTGGTCGTTTATTCATTTAGCATAGACAACTTGCTCTGCGTGTACAAGGCTGTTTGGCATTATTTTACCTTCATATTATTACGTAACACAAATTTGGCTACTATAGTATTCCACTATAATCTTTGGTTAATATGTGAGGAATAATATAATACGTGGTAAAATTGTAAAATATCTGTTCGAATGTAAAACTCAGCCCATGATTTACATTTCCCAAATTCCTATTTTATCCAACCCCTCAGAACACCTCTGATGATGCCAACCCTGAAACAACATAAACTACCAAATTTGGTTACAAGTTTGATTGCAACATATAATCATTGCTGTTAATAGAGTGGCGGAACTATGACGTCACTTTGTAGGCAAAAACCTGGAAGCGAGTTAGCCTTTTAGCACTTCTGATTCCATGAGATGGTCCTCACTGCAGAACACAAGATCCAGGGGGCGTGGTTGGATCCAGGTCCAACTCCTCCCACCTTTCATATACCTACCTGTCTCCACTTGTGTTCTGCAGTGAGGGGCTACTGGGTTCCATCGTCCCAGAGTCAATGGGTTTTTTGAATGGGAGTTTGATTAAATCCCCTAAAATAAGCTCAGTGGTTCACACAAGCTCAAAATACTGTCACGTTTTATTCTACAACATAAAACACACCAGTTACACCCCACTCGTGATTTTTTTTTAAACTGTTATGTTTCTTAAAAAAGACGGTTGCTATCAAGTTGTTAAATGGGACTACGGGCAGTAGCCCCTCACTGCAGAACACAAGATCCAGGGGGCGTGGTTGGATCCACATCTAGGGGTTGGAGATGGTAGGTTTAGGGATCAGGGGGTGGAGACGGGTAGGTTTAGGTATATGTAAGGTGAAGAAATCAGCGTGGTTAATCCTTGTGGTAACATTTTCATTGAAAATGTTGCCGTTTTAAAACAACAGTATAGCAATAAGATTATAAGGAATGCTCTTTGTTCTGTGTCCCTACCTGCAGCAAGATTTTTTTGGTCTTCTTTATTTGGTAATATCTCTTGGGTTAAAGCATGGAAACTGCCAAATAAGTTTTGTATCAATAACAAAATTAAGGAAGTGACTTACAAAATACTTCACAGAATTTATCCTGCTAAGCATGTTTTGGAAAGATTTAAGCTTAATATTTCGTATACCTGTGAATTTTGTGGTCAAGAAAAAGAAACTATTTATATTTAAACTCTTTTTTTTTTCATTGTATTTACTCAAGATTATTTTGGAAGGATTTGGACAGAAAAACGAAAACAGAAAAATGGAGTGTATGATAGAAATGTGTATATTTGATGTACTTTTTCATACAGAAAACAACAATTTAAATGGTAAAGAACAGCATATTATACATTTGTTTATTGTGTTAGGAAAATTCCATATACATAAGAAGAAGTGGGCTCAATGTAAACCAAATTTTGCACATTTTATAAATGACTTTAAATTAATGTAGATCTCTTAGAACAAACAAAAAACAAAAAAGCATTGCAAACATGTAATGCTCTGAAAGCATTGAACTTTATGTAATTGTCTTCCTTTTTTATTTTCTTTGTTTTTTCTCTGGCAGCTAATAATGTTAATTTGATAATGTGAATATGTAATACCTCATGTTCTCGTGGCATTGAATTAATAAAGCATTTAAAAAAAAAAAAACATTTGACATAATCACCACTGACAAGCTACTACTAAATATATTGTAGAAACTTGATTTTCTGGAAAGCTGCTTTGCAAACGATTTGTATCGTGAAAAGCGCTATACAAATAAACTTGAATTGATTTGAATTTAATTGAATGATTCTCGCGTTGCGTGGCGATGGCGTCAGAACCGGAAGTGTGTGTTGTGCATGCGTGTTCACTGCAGCTTAATCAGTGTTGCCAATTTAGCTACTTTGTAGCTAGATTTAATGACTTCCCCGCCCCTTTTGAGAGTTTTTTCAAAAGTTTAGGGACAAATATAGCAACTTCTTGGACAAACCTTATCTAAGTTCTCATCTTGCCCACTGATCTACGTTCATCTTTATATAGATCAGTGAATTTGCCATTGTGATGTCTTCTAGTGACATTTAGCTACCAGTTTTAGCTACTTTCAATTGAAAGCAGTTGGCAACACTGAGCTTAATGCAGTCCGTGTGCGTTACGTATGCGGTGCAGAAGCAGCACAGACTCATTGTGCTTTCAAACAGGACGTGTTTGCAGTCCGCTATTGATCCACGGCTGCTTACCTCAAACACAACATTTATCCATTATTTTGATTTCAAATCCAAACGTAGTTACTGAAAATGCCTTTTCAGCATTGTGATCCTCTTATCACAGTGCAGTAACAATCTTTCATAGACATTCGTTTAAACCTGTTTTTATACAGTCTATGGTTTAAACTCAATAAATCCAAACAACATATTATTCATGCATTTGACTTCTAGGTTTGTATATTAAGTTGCTCAAGCAAGCGGCAACACATTTAAACAAAGCATTTAGCCTACTTTTCTTGTTAGGCTATCACAAACATTTAAAATTAAAACTCACCACTGACAGAAACAGTCGACTCTCGTGCCTTTTGCATTTAAATCTTTATTACAAGCAATAAAAAGACCCGCGGGGGTCTTAAAGAACTTTGTTTTTCTACCTCCACAAGTGCATTTATTATGTTGCCTTGTTTATCTAAAAGTGCACTTTTTCTTGTTTTAAACCTAGCCAAAAAGCCACGTGTTGACTGTGAAACACAGTAGACTTTAATTGTATCAATTTATTGTGAAATTACTACATTTCCGTGTCAATCCATGTTCATTTTTACCGCGAACAAAGAGCTGTCACTTTAATTCAGGGCGTGCAGCACAGCAAAAATAGACTCTGTGCGTAAACGATCGCTGCACTGCTGCAGACGCGCCACTCCTGGAACACACTGATGGACCGCAACCGCGTGCAGTGTGAACGCTGTAATCCGTTAACATGGGTGCGTAAAAAAATACGCAATGCATACGCACTGCAGACGGAGTATGTGTGAAACAGGCGTTAGAGTGAAGTTCGGTCCGAGTACGTTCCCTTTCGATACTACACACGTACTGCGTCTTGTCTTAAGAAGCTATGGGAACATAGTACAGTCACAGTAACAGGTGAACTAATGCCAGACAACTTGAGTGTGATATGGCCAAGGGCTCTCTGCCAGATTTGTTTACACAGCGCGTGTCTCTTCAAGCGGAAAGGACCCTGGCCTGCAAGGCTGGGACTTCCAGGTTATAAAACCTTGCGAATGTGGACGGCGAGGCCCAGTCGGCCGCCTCACAATTATCCGCGATGGACACACCACTGGACCATGCCCATGACGAGGCGATGCCTCTAGTCGAGTGGGCCGAGTACGCTAGCGAGATGGAGTCTACTATCCATCTAGAGAGTCTTTGCTTCGTGACCGGAAGCCCTTTGGTGCAGTTACCGAAGCTGACAAAGAGTTGTTCGGACCGCCTATAAGGGGCGGAACGCTCAATGTAGATTCTCAGAGCTCTGACAGGGCAGAGCAAAGATAACTCTCTGTCCTCTTCATAGGGAGGAAGTGCGGAGAGCGTAATGACCTGTGCTCTGAATGCACCTTATGTACGTAACCGTGCCTTGGTTTCAGGACGACTTTAGAGTCGTTAGGCCCAAATTCCAGGCAGGCAGGGCTAATGGAGAGCACCTGCAGGTCCCCTATTCGCTTTACTGATGCCAGTGCCAAAAGCAGAGCAGTCTTCAGCAATAGCGACCGAATGTTGGCAGACTGTATCGGCTCGAAAGCTGGGCCCTTCAGGGCTCTCAGCACAGTGGGCAGATCCCATGAAGGGACGGTAGGGGGACGAAGCGGATTCAGCCTCCTCCTCCTCCTTAAGAAACGGATAACCACGCTGTTTCTGCCCACCGATTGGCCCGCAATAGGAGCATGAGAGGCCGCTATAGCCGCCACATAGACTTTGAGCGTGGATGGGGAGCGTCCCTTATCCAGCAGCTCTTGCAGAAATGACAACGCCTCTGCCAAATCGGAAGTATGAGGGTCTTTGCCGCAGTTTGGACATCAAGCGGAGAAAAAAGACCACTTAAAGGCGTTGAGGCGTCTCGTAGACGGGGCTCTAGCCTCTGAAATTGTGTTTAAGACTCGCTCTGGGAGGCTCAAAGGCTCCCGTCGAGCGGCCAGAGGTGCAGGGCCCATAGGTCGGGCCGAGGATCCCATATTGTCCCGTTCGCTTGAGAGAGGAGATCCCGTCTCAGCGGAACGGGCCAAAGGGCCGCTACCAACAGCTGAGTTAGCTCTGATAGCCACAGCTAGGTTAATCCAAAGGGGGGCCACAAGGAGAACCTTGTGTCTTTGTTCCCTTACTTACCTGTGGGATAAGGGCGATCGGGGAAAAGCATAAAGAAGGAGGTTGGGACAATCGTGGGCCAATGCGTCCTTGGACTTTGAGAAATAAACTGGGCAGTGAGAGTTGTCTTCTGAGGTGGAGAGGTCTACCTCGGCCTCGCCGAAGATCTCCCAGATCCTCTGAACCGTCTGCAGATGGAGCGTCCACTCCCCTGAGGGGACATTGCTCCTTGATAGCATGTCCGCTCCTTGGTTCAATTTGCCTGGTATATGCGCAGCTCTCAGCGAGCGCAGGTTGGGTTGATGCCCGCTCCTTGGTTCAATTTGCCCGGTATATGCGCTGCGCTCAGCGAGCGCAGGTTGAGTTGAGCCCATTCCAGGAGGTGCTCTACCAGAGAGAAGAGATGCTTCGAGGAGAGGCCTCCCTGGTGATTTATGTAGGGCACCACAGACATGTTGTCTGATCGGATTAGCACATGGTGCCCCTTTAGGACTGGCAGGAAGAACTGACAGGCTCGACACACTGCTAGCATTTCCAGGCAGTTGATGTGGAAGCCTTTTTCCGCTTTCGACCAGTGGCCGAAAGTCGGTATGCCCTCGTACAGCGCCCCCCAATCTGAGTTGGAGGCATCTGTCGTGACAACTGTCCTTCTGCAAAACCATCCCCATGGCCACGCCCTGTTCCATCCAGCGGGAGTTCTTCCAGGGGGCCTTAAGACAAGACGCAGTACGAGTGTAGTATCGAAAGGGAACCATGGTTAATTTGTGGTTACCTTGGTTTAACTACAGTAGCCATGTTTTTTTGTTTTTGTTTTATTTGTAGTACAACCATAGTAAATTTTCATAAGGTTAGTATTATTAGCAATATATTTCTGAAAATAAGTGGGTAACAAATGTGAGGGTGTCATTTAAATGCTTGTTGTGTATGATAGTAATGATTCACAGACTTAACTTTCACAGATAATTTCCGTTTTTATAAGATCATGACGTATCTCAGTATTTGCATTGGCCCTCATAAACAGCTGTTGGTGGATGGGTGGTGAAGATGATCATGGCGAGCGGTGTGGGCAGGTTGTGTTTTGCTCAAAAGACTGTTCTGGCCCCTATGGTGCGGGTGGGCTCTCTGCCCATGAGGCTGCTGGCTCTGGACTACGGTGCAGATATTGTGTACTGTGAGGTGAGGATGAACATTTACACCAGAGCATGGCACGTTTCACACCATCTGAAGCTAATGCACTTGCTTTGAAATCTGCTAAATGTGCACATGGTCTCATAGCCCTTGTGTATTTCAGGAGCTGATTGACATCAAAATGGCCCAGTGTGAGAGAGTGGTAAACGGTACATTATTTTGTATTATACAGTATGTCACTCAGGCACATTTAACATGTTTTAGCTGCTCTAAGTGGTGAGAAATCAGACCAACTTATGTATTAACCCTATAAAGCCCACTGTATCATTTTTGATTTTTGTTTCATTTCTAAGGCCTCTAAATGATCAACATGATGAAATATTGGTGAAAAACCTTTTGTACACAACCTACTACATGCCTTCTGTCATCTGGTTGATATAGTTTATACTCTTTTAGTGTGAATGTACCAATGTCCACCTTCAGCTTGTGCTTCACATGTCTTTTTGCTGTGATTTAAAAAAAAGTAAACATACAAATAAATGTTTAATTGTTAATAATATCTCAAAATAAACGCTTATTGCACTGAAGCAGCTCAGCTTTACTTGAGTATCCTTTAATTTTTTTTTTCTGTTCAAATATGAGTATCAAATATGATCATCAGGCTTTTGAGCAGTGTTTATTTGTTCATCTCTCAATCATCATTGTATAGTATCTGCTGTGCTGTTATAAAGATCCCATTGATTTCTCACTGATCACAAGCCACCAGAAGTTCATTTTACCATATGAATGACAGCAAAAAAAAAAAAAAAAACTCAGGCTTTACGAGGTTACTAAACCTTCTTATGTGTCTTCAGATGTTTTGGAGACGGCTGATTTTGTTGCAGATGAGTGTGTGATGTTTCATACCTGCAGTAAAGAGAAGGGCCATGTGGTCTTTCAGATGGTCAGTATGTGAACTTCTTCACTTTTATTTATTCAAAGCATGTCTCAGATTGGGCATGTTATGGTTTATATCAAGTCAAGTCAAGTCAAGTTTATTTGTACAGAGCTTTTCACGATACAAATCATTGCAAAGCAACTTTACAGCAAATTAAGTTTCTACAATATTTAGTGGTAGCTTATCAGTGGTGACTGTCAGTTAATGTACATATGGCAGAAATATACAGAAAAATCAATTTAAGACGTAATAAAACATACGATGAACACTATTAACAAACTTATATCTGTGTGATGAGTTATGTGCTAAAGTTGAATGCATTTGAGCATTTCAGATTGAGTGTATACTATGTTATCAGCTGAATTTATATAATATATATAAAAAAAAAATAGTTTGAGTTGTGTTATTAATGTGTTATTAATTGTAACCCTAGCAACCACATAGCAACACCCTAGCAACCACCCCAATTACACTAGCAACCACCCTGGGTACCCTAGCAACGGCCCTAAGCAACCATGCTAGGTACCTTAGCAACCGCCCTAGCAACCACCCCTAGTACTCTAGCAACTGCATAGGAACAACCTAGCAACCACCCCAAGTACCTTTGCAACCACCCCGAGTACCCTAGCAACTGCATAGCAACACCCTAGCAACCACCCAAGTGCCCTAGCAACCGCATAGTAACATCCTAGCAACCACCCCGATTACCCTAGCAATCACCCTGAGTACCCTAGCAATGCCCTAGCAACCACCCCAAGTACCCTAGCAACCGCATAGCAACACCCTAGCAACCACCCCAAGTACCCTAGCAACCACATTGCAACACCCTAGCAACCACCCCGATTACCCTAGCAAACACCCTGGGTACCCTAGCAACGGCCCTACCAACCATCCTAGGTACCCTAGCAACCAGTACCCTATCAACCTCATAGCAACACCCTAGCAACCACCCATGTTACCATAGCTACCGCATAGCAGCCACTTAGAACACATTTACATTTACATTTAGTCATTTAGCAGACGCTTTTATCCAAAGCGACTTACAAATGAGGACAATAAAAGCAGTCAAAACTACACACATATACACACACACACACAAAGAAAAACAAGTAGATAGAATAGAAAAAATAGAAAGCTAGTGTTTTTTTTTTTATAAAAACAAAGAAGAATATAAAGTATAATTAAAATAGAATAGAACGTGCTAGAGTTAGAGGGTCAAATAAAGGAACACCTTAGCAACCACCCAGAATACCCTAACAACCGCCTAGCAATGCCCTAGCAACCACTCAGATTACCTCAGCAACTGCCTAGCAACGCCCAAGCAACCACCCAGAAGACCCTAGCAACTCCTTAGCAGCCACCTAGAACACACCCTAGCAACCGAGTGCCGAGTTTTGCCACGGCAAGCACCACTCACATTTTCTTCAGAAAATGTACATATCTAGTTTTAAAATACAACCCGATTTTGTGCTTGTGTTTCAGGGAACGGCCGATCCAGAGAGAGCGCTGGCTGTGGCTAAACTTGTGTGAGTTGGATGTTCTTATTTGTGTTAGTATCATATATTCATGTGACCTGGCTTACTTTTAGTTGGGGTTTAAAAGACAAATAATATTCAGTAATAGTATGGATTTAACTGCACTGACATTATAGAGAGTTATAGATTATTGTTTTGTTTTACTGTCATACTGCATTGAAGCAACTTGTATGGCATAAATTGCTATGTGACTTGACTTGAAATTAGACCAAGTATTAGATATCAAAAATAAGCTCTAAATGAATGCACATTGAAACTTGAACAGGGAAAATGATGTGGCAGCTGTGGATGTGAATATGGGCTGTCTCGAAGAATACTCTACAAAGGTACAGGTTTGGGTCTGTGCCAAACATACACAAGAGACCACGCGGACAATCTGGCATTTAAAATCATATTTTAAACTAGAAATAAACAAAAGCTTTTTGAATTTGAAAAAGAGTAAGATGCTGGGTACCATCCATCAACACAGTGGAGATGCACTATAAAGACATTCCAGCATTCACCTTACGCTTTACATCGTGGGCAAGACACAAGAGTAGTCCAGTAAACGGGCGTGGTCGATCTCCTGCGAACATAATCCTGAGGGCGAGGCAAATGGGGAATTCACAAGACGAGCTAGAGTCCAGGCAAGGTGCAAACACAGTCCGAAACAGCAAGGCAAAGGGTAATTCCGAAACAGGCTATAAACTTCAGGGCAGGCAGCGATCAGACAAAACGAGATAACAGGCAAGGATCAAGACACAGGTAACCAGATCACAATCACCTGATTACTGAGCACCGCCACCTGTCAGCACTAATCAGCAGCACTATATCCTCGCACTCCTCCCGCACACTCACTGTCTGGTCTCATACATAGTATGTGGGACTTACCTTGCTCTAACATGTGTTTAGTCACCTGCTAGTTACATGATCTCTCTGCTCCTCGATCGCCACCATTCCAGAACTCCACCGTCTCTCCACTCCTTCAGCACCTCGGATTCCCTGGAAAGGAATTGGACATTAACACTCAGATAGGACCCAAGAGACTTATCCCACTCCCCGCTCACTTACCTGGATGCTCCTTGCTCTGTGTTCAATAAACCTACTGTTTATATTTCACGTTATCTCAGTGTCCCGTGTATATCTGCTGACCGTGGCGGCCATAGCAGTGCACGGCAGGTGAGACGCTTTCTTCAAAAGTCTGGTTATAGATGGAGTTGTGGACTCGAGTCACATGACTCAAGACTTGACTTGGACTCGTCCCAAATTTGAGGACTTGTGACTCGACTCGACATAATCAAAGAAGACTTAGACTGTGACAACAATGACTCGAGACTTGACTTGGACTTGAGGCCTGTGACTTGGAAAAAAAACATCATGTCAATAAAGCTATGTCTATTTCTGTAGACGTGCGTCAGTAGGTGGCGATAAATGAGCACCTGTATGACGTATTAGCAAGTTATTAAATATTTGACTCAGTTGATTCATTAAAATCACTGAATCATTAACAACTGAAACATTCATTCACTTAGGTCTATATTTGTTCACAAACAATGATCCATTCCTCAATGAAACGCCACTAATTATTACATCTTTATAATTATACTTACTATAGACAAATATTGACTTTAAGTGTATTGTAGTAATTCATACAGAGACAATAATTTGGGCAGACAGCGCTAATGACTTGTTTAGGATTTGAAGCTTGCAACTCGACTTGTCTTGACTGGAGACTTGAATGCAATGACTTGCTATTTTAGAACATCTTTATATTGTGTTGTTTTCATTGTGAGGATGAAAGAAGAGCGTCCGCGGCATCCAGTCCACTGTGATTATATCCAGGCCGTGGCTGCGAGTGTGTCCATACCTGTCATCGCCAAGTCAGTCTTCATTACATTCATGCCACAGTCCCTTGACGTATTTGTGAAATAGAAACTGAATCGGCAACCTTCTCGAATCTGTTAATCAATTTCTGCGGTTCTTTAAACTCAGTTTGTTCACTTCTCAGGAACAGCGGACTCAAGATCGAGCTTTCCAGTCTGCGGTTATCATGGACGATAAGAAGTACCGCTCTACTCTGTGGTGAGTTTGGTTTGTGATACACGTACACACTGCAGTAATGCAGAGGGGACAACTGTACCACTCTTCTGTCTCTGCTTTGCTCTCCTCAGGGAGAAACCAAAGAAGTTGGCAGAGCAGGCCGCGGCTACAGTGTGTTTGCACACTCTCGGGCTTCCAGGGGGCCGAATCGGAGAGGAGCACAGCGTAAACGCTAGAGGGACGACAGAAAGTGTGCAGCATTAGATGCCAATGAGTCAGCAGCGCGAAAGAGACATATAAGTGAAGTCCCACAGGAAGAGGAAGAGGAAATGATATGCAGGACGAAAGTTGTGAATGGTGTCTGTGGTCAGACCACACGTTAACATTGGCCAAACACCATCTGAACTCACTCTTAAACACATTCATTCCCTTTCATTAAAGTGCAGAGTGCAGTTGTATCTGACAAATAACGGTGCACTTTGTATTTGCTTTTAAGTTTTGTTAAATTCAGTCTTCCAAGTGCCATCTCTGTCTTATTGCATACTAGTGCTGGTTTGTTATTTGCGTTCTGCCACAATTTTTGCCTGGAGGAATAATGAGATTTTTATTAAACACACTTTTAAAGTTATTTCGACAGATTTCCACCCTTCACCAGAAGGGTGCAGTGTATCTGCAAGTACTTACAGTACCAGAAGTACCATAACATGTCATAAAACTTTATTTATTTGAAGTATTTGTTTTGTTTTGTTTTCAGCATTATTGTGAAATAAACCATTTAACTATGCGTTTTATTTATTTTTGTCCCCCAATGTACTGTACAGTGACTCACAAATGTCGAAACCTTGTAAGCTGCATAACTAGACTGCATTTTGGGCATTATAATACACATATGATGTGTCAAAAAATATATAATAATAATAATAATATATATATATATATATATGTGTGTGTGTGTGTGTGTGTGTGTGTGTGTGTGTGTGTGTAGGTAGCCCTTTGTTTAAAAAAAACAAAAACAAATATATATATATATATATATATGTGTGTGTGTGTGTGTGTGTGTGTGTGTGTAGGTAGCCCTTTGTTTAAAAAAAACAAAAACAAATGGTAACCGCGTTCTATAATAACTGTATTGTAACTACAGTGATGATAATAATAATAATGACAATGGTTACACTTTATTTTAGGTGCCCTTGTTACATGTAATTATACATTTAAGTACCGAGTCATAATAATTAATTACCTACTATATGGTTAGAGTTAGGATTAGGGTTTGGTTTAGGGTTACTTGCATGCAATTATGCATAATTTATTGTTATTACAATAGTAAGTACATGTAACGTGTAACAAGGACACCTTAAAATAAAGTGTTACCGAATACGTTCTAGACGTTTCCGTCTAGTTAGTCCCCCGTCTAAAACGGGACAAACAGAAAATGTCGTCTACTCTAACAAAGTATGCTTTGTTGTTTTGATGAGACTTACACCGTTGTGAATGAGATACCATTATTAGCTGTTTATTTTGCAGTATTAACATGAACTGTAATGGCAATTATTTAAGCGGAAACTGTGGTTACCATGGTTTGTGTGTGGGTGTGTAAAGGCACTTCATATGTTTTGAGCCACAACCATATTCTGACCTTGCAAACTAATAAGTGTGTATTAACCGATATAATCTGCGCGCATTCATATGGATTGTTTATAACGTCGTCTCGCACACATTGCTGGTGTTTGCGCGCGCGCTCTGCGAGTGTTTGCGGTCTGTCAGATGTCGTGACGTCACGTCTGCAGTCGCAGTGTAACATGTAACTTTACTATTAGCCATCTACATGTGCGCGAGACTCCAGATCAACAGCAAACCCAGCATGGGGTTATTAAACACGGCGGGAAGTCAACAAAGTCCGAGAAGAAACGCCATCAACGACTCGATCTAACCAACTTCTGAGGGGAAAAAAGACATTTTGGACCGTGTGTTCCGGGTTTTGACACCATCTCTGTTTTGTCAACCAAAGTGACGCTCGCAGACAGTTGTAGTGTCATAGTTGCGTTTGCGCACGCATGGACTTGTTTGTTTTTTGTCATTTAATAGAAGAAAGTAGAGCTTCAGGTCTCTAATGCAATGACCACTAACTACAGAGAGGAGCTGGACTTCAGACTGATGTTTGGGGAGAGCAGTTATCCGTCTTCGCCGGGCCACGCAGGTTTGTACGATACTTTCACTGTACGCGACGCGACGCGATGCGACGATCATAATCAATGAAGCGTGTGCAAGCGTGCGCGGTTAACATGGGAGCGTGTCTCTTTGCGTCAAGAATGTCTTACAGAAGTGGCCATGTTTGGATCTGTGTGTTATGAATACATGAAACCGTGTGTTTCTAAATACTAAAAGTCACTTCCTTATCTTTCCGCATCAAATGTAGAAGTTCGTGTAGTTGACGCGCATAAAGAGGAAGGTCAAAATCTAATCACGCGAAACATCTCTCACAAACACATGCGTGCGTGCATTTACTGTACGTGTGAGAATAATTTCGCTGTTTTCGTGTCAAATTTCGTGTATACAGTACGTAGAACTAAAACTGCTACGATTGGCTTTGTATAGGCCTATATTTGTTATTGTTATTGGCACTGTAAGCTGTACTTACTGTACTTTGTAACTTTGTTACTGTACTTCCCTACTGTAGGCTGCTGTTATAATTAATGCAAGTTACTCTGTCCACTGTAATCCATCTTCCTCTATCTGTAGGTAAACTCAACTGATATGGTTAAACTCACAGTAAATCACCTTTCGAGTTTTTGTTTTATTGCTGGACTGTTGAAGCTTGAGTGCAAAGAGGGTCTATAACATTATGTTAGACAGATAGTCTTATCAGTGTGACAGCATCCCTAGCTCGTGGATCTCTGTGTGTGTGTGTGTGTGTGTGTGATATTTATTGTTAGCTACTGTTGCACTTCTGGCAGCTGGCAGCTTGCTCATGTGTCTGAATGAGCCATAAGAGCATCTCTCGAAATGCATTTGCTCAAGTACCTACAGTATGCCAAGTACACAGGGCAAGTTCTGCAATCCTGAAGTACATAAACCTATTTATTTTATTTGGATGAATTTGTCTGCTTTTTATCAGATTTACCAGTTGTTATCATTTCTATTTTGTTCAGGTCAATTATGAACAATAGGTAAAATTGAACTGCTAGTGAAAACTTGAGAGAGAATTGGGTGCTGCAAATATTTGAATGGCCCCTCCCCTTTTGTGACTCCTCCCCTTTAAGTGGCCCCTCCCCTAATCTCACTAAAAACTTTTGCTACAACTTGAGAGCCCTGCGCACTTGGCATGTATGTCAAGCTGTGTGTGTGCGTGCGTGCGTGTGTGTGTGTGTGTGTGAGAGAGAGAGAGAGAGAGAGAGAGAGAGAGAGAGAGAGAGCACATTTCAGCTTATGAATGTTTTTTTTTTTTTTTCTGTTGTAAGTGTTTCACATTTTGATGCCTGGATGACAGGGGTAGGGGGCTCCCACTTAAAGCACTGTGGCTCAAGGCCAGCCATTTTCACCGTCATGATAGATGATAGCATTCTGTCCAGAGCCAAACTGTTCCTAGTTTTGGTTTTGTTCAGACCCATCATGGAGAACACTCTCTCTGCAACTGCATTTGAGTGGGGAAGCCACAGTGCTTAAAGTGGGAGCCCCCTACCCCTGTCATCCAGGCATCAAAATGTGAATCAAACACTTACAACAGTCTTACAACAACTCTCTCTCTCTCTCTCTCTCTCTCTCTCTCTCTCTCTCTCTCACACACACACACACACAGTTTGACATACATGCTCAGGGCAAGTTCTGCAATCCTACAGTATGTGTACAATATGTACATTGAGCACTGAGGTTCAGTTGACACTTTAAAAAAAAACATATATATATAAAACAATTTATTTTATTTGGATGAATTTGTCTGTTTTTTATCATATTTACCCATTGTTATAACATCTCTAGTACTTTCCTTAGTTTCTGGTAGCCAAAGCTAAGTTAAAGCTTCTGGTGGCAAAGCAGCTGGAGAGTTTTTGACTGCATCAATAATAATTTAGCACGAATTTGGCTATATTCCCCAACATCAGATCTCACTATCTTTGATCACAGGCAAGTGATTTCATCCAATTAAGGGGTTACCTACAGCATTTATCGAATCTTGCTCTTCCAACTTACACCAAAGTCCCTTTCATGGAAAGTCTGTTCACTCAGTGGCCATATTTGCAACGCCTCCAGGCAGCTCATCCAAGAGTCTAAATGAATGGGGGAATCCTGAAATCTCAAAAACTGCCCTATGAACTCACAAATAAATTACATATTTCAAATCAGCAATAAAATCTGAAATAAACTGCCCCATGAATGTTGTTTCTTATGCTCAAATAACATTAAAAAAGCTTATTTTTCAGGCTTGACCAGCCAATGCGCATGCGTAGTCATAACGCGCTCAGGTTTCTATGGGAACCAGAGCTTCTAACGGTCGCTGCAGTAACGCAATGACTTTACCAATCAGCGATTGGCTCTTTCATTTAGAAGGCGGGACTATTATGCCATATTGCGAGTTGCAGTTTCTCCCATTCATAAGTAGCCTATAGGAGTGAACCGTATTTGTATTTCTATAGTCTTTGCTAGACTTTAAATCTCTGCATGTAGTTGTGAGAGGTCTTGCGGTCAAACTTCAAATTTCACAATATTACTAACTGACAAAGAAATGTTTTAATATAGTGTGAATATTTTATGTTTTATCCAAAGTATTCGTTGTTTAACAATTAGCTCGTTGTCTTCATAGATCAGCTCCTTTGACTGTAAAGCTTGCATTCTAGTAAAATTATTGTCATTTAATACAGCATGGGCATCTTGTATACATCTGAAGTATTACCTCGTTAAATGTAAAAGTTTTTATAAGAGTCTTAACTTGCATCAAAATCAGTACCATTGATTGTTGTACCCATTGAATTTTTTTGAAGCCTACTGGGTATAGCCACAAATATTAAAAGTAAAATAAAATAAAATAAAATCACACACATAAATATAAATAAATAAAAAGTTTTAGAGTTTTAGAGAATAGAGTTATTATTGATAAGAAACCAAAGATAAAAAAATATTATATTTAAAAATATAAATATATTTATAAATAAAGTACACAAATTATGCTTTATAGATTATAAAATGTCTGACATCATCATAGCCTTTATTCATAATTAATATGGCCATTGTTTCTTCTTTTTTGAAAGAAATTAATACTCAGCAAGGATCCATTAAATTCATCAAAAGTTACAGTTAAACATTTATTTCAAATAAATTATATTCTTTCTATTCATCAAAGAATCCTGACAAATCAGTTTCCCCAAAAACAATAAGCAGTTATGTTTTCAACACTGATAATAATAAGAAATTAGCACATGAGCATGATTTCAGAATGAAAAACTTACATTTTAAAATATATAAAAATTGAACAAATTTATATTAAATTGTAATATTTCACAATATTACTATTCTACTATATTATTGATCAAATAAATGCAGCCTTGGGGAGCATAAATGACTTTAATAACAATAAACAAATCCTACCGACCCCAAACTTTAAATGGTAGTGTATTTTGGATGTCACTGCTAAAAATAGATCAAACACGGAGAAAAATAACAAAAATATGTAAGAACCCAAAAAACAGCTGTGATCCAAACATGTCTAAACATGTCTACTTACAGGTAGGCTTAGAAAACACAGTACAGAGCTGAGTTTATGGGGGGAAGGGAAGTGAGTGCTCACACAAACATTCACATATCAATGCACACAGAGTCTCGCATTCATCCGTGAGGCTCAGGGCCTTTTAGACCTAATGAGGTCTAATCACAGTCTTCGGCTTTTCTCAAAACAGTATTCCTTCACTTCTCTCTCTCTCTTGTGTTGCTCAACTTGAGCTGTTTGTCTCCACAGCTACTTAACAGATTGACTTAAGTATGAGAATGAGCACTGAGTCGCTACACAAACATGTGAGGGGTGGGGTGAGGGGATTCAGAGAGATAACACACATCGAACACATACTGACATGAGAAGGGGAATGTGAGGAAGTTTGTGCATGTCAACAGAGTTTAATTTCTGCAAAAGTTAGAAGCTACTAAGTGCAAAAGTGTAAATGTATGCCAAGTTCTCAAAACATCGCTTTTGTGCAGAACATTACATTTAATCAGATCATTGTGTACTTGTAAAACTTTGTGTAAGTTTGTGACATTGTCCATCCTGTCCTTTAGTTAACCTTTTAAAAGCTTGATGGTGGGGCTATTGTGTTGCAACAGGCATTTGAGATCGGATTCATGCTCACACACACTTCCACTACCTCATTCACAATGTGAGCCTCCTCTCCTTGTTCTCTCTATTGTGTCACACAACACACGCAGACCAACTCCCCTCAGCTCATAAGCTCCTTCAGCTTCGTCCTGAGATGGTCATCTGCATTCGAGTGGGGAAGCCACAGTGCTTTAAATGGGAGCCCCCTACCCCTGTCATCAAGGCATCAGAATGTGCAACAAACACTTACAACAGAAAACATTCATAAGATGAAATGTGTATAATCTCTCTCTCTCACACACACACACACACAGTTTGACATACATGCTCAGGGCAAGTTCTGCAATCCTACAGTATGTGTACAATATGTACATTGAGCACTGAGGTTCAGTTGACACTTTAAAAAAAAACATATATATATAAAACAATTTATTTTATTTGGATGAATTTGTCTGTTTTTTATCATATTTACCCATTGTTATAACATCTCTAGTACTTTCCTTAGTTTCTGGTAGCCAAAGCTAAGTTAAAGCTTCTGGTGGCAAAGCAGCTGGAGAGTTTTTCACTGCATCAATAATAATTTAGCACGAATTTGACTATATTCCCCAACATCAGATCTCACTATCTTTGATCACAGGCAAGTGATTTAGTCCAGGAATCGTAAAATCAAAATGCTAAAAAAAAAGGTTACCTGCTACAGCATTCATTGGGTCTTGCTCTCCGAACTTATGCCGAGTTCACACTGCGCGATTTTCAAAGACGTTTCATATAACTCCTCCCCGAACTTCCCGCTGCCCTGTATTTTGGTCTCTCATTGGCTGTAGGTCATCGCTGATGTGTTTTTCAGTCAGAACTCATTTCACACAGTGTGATTGTGAATTCCCTCAGATCGTGTCTTTGATAATTCACATTGCGTGATTGTCACTCGCGTGAACGAGCACTGATTTGCCTCCGATTTCGGGCATTTGTCGGTGATTTCGCAAAACCTGTCGACGAGTGAAAAATCGGGATAAAATCGTGCAGTGTGAACTCGGCATTAGACTTCGTGTGTGCGCGCATCCATGTTGCTTAGTAACGAACACGCTTGCAGCGGGATCACGTAATTTATGCGGAAACAACAACATTCTAATTTCTGATTGGCTGGTAGGTGAACTCAGCAGAGAGCTTCCCTCCGTATTCGTCCACTAATTATAGCAGGACAAGTTATCCCTTATTTCTCAACGTGAGAAATACAAGGTGTGGCGTGAGACCGTGTGAACAGGTTAAAATGCGTGTGTCTCACGGTGAATGCGTGAGACTTGAGAGCCCTGAGTACGTAACCTATGCGGCCTTGATTTGTTGGGGTACGGTGAAGATTTCTTCATGCTCTTGGGAACATCATTTCTTTGGTTTTCGTTTGTCTGAGGGATTATTTAGGAAAAAAAAAAAAAAAACAACTTAAAAATACATAGTACATTTTGCAGCAGGACATCAATGACTTAACAGCTTAATAAAGTAACTGTATTGTTTTTTTGTCCTTCCTTCAGAAATCAATCAACAGTACTGACCTTAAAAATTTTACACAATTCATCAGTGCACATTGTAATAAAGTTTGTTTCATAATCTTTCAATAAAAATATAAGAATTTAGTCCACCTCTTCATCTCATAAGTAGTCACAACGTCAGAGTAGGCTTCAGGATAATGTTAACCAAAGTAGACACGGCTTGAGGGGCAATCATTTGGCACAGAAAAACAAACTTCACTGAGTATTTGGATAAGTTAGTCTTATCTCCTCTACAGATCACTATGGCTCATGTCCTAATATAATAAGCCATCTGATAAATACAAGTAATTGACCCTTCACAAAAACCAGACCTCCTTTTTTACTGTTGCTATGTCCGACAAGCAATGTGGCTCTCACACTACACATCATGTTCTCATGCAGTGAAAAATACATCACGGAGCACAGAGGAAACTGACAACACACCGACAGACAAGACAGAGCAGTTACTTCTGGTATAAAGCATAGCCTCAGCTTTCAAATTTTGTAATTTTGTAAGAAATTAAAATAATAAATACCGTTTTGTGGCTCTTTAATGTGTCGTGACAGAACACTGTATTGCCTCAGTTCAAGCAGCACACGTGAACCGACCTTTTCATATTTACTTAAAGTGCGAAATAAACATGAATGAACATCAGAATGTATGTTATTTCAATATACATAATTTTTCACGTTTAAGCCCACCAAAGTTTATCTACTCTCCTGTATGATATGTTTGTCGGACAAAATGATGGATTTGACGTTATGATTGGTCAGATCACCTGTCAGTCAAGCTCTTTGTGAAGGATCAATTCCCAATGAACAAAACAAAGCCCGACTTCATTACAAAAATGAGGGGATATAAATCACTTTATGTAATCAGAGTCTATGCCCATCATACGCTACATAAAAAATCTGCAGACTGGTTCTGACTTTCGCCAGCTGTAAATCGAGGCAAAAATCTGTGTAAAAGTCTGTAGTGTATTCCCACCTTAAGTAAAATGTCATATGGCATAAACCAGGATAGGCATATTAGGTGGTCATGTGTTAAAAATAACTTTTTCTCTGTTACTCTAGAATCCAGATCGGATGATGATGCCAACTGCTACCCTCTCTTTCCTCCTGGGCCTCACCATCCCCCAGAACAGCAGGACAGCTATGCAAACCAGTCTTATGGCACCCCTCACCCTGGTTCCCTCCAACCTATGGAGTCTCCCAGCAGGGTATTTGACTGTCCTAGCATCCAAATCACCTCAATCCCAGCCAACTGCCACCAGGACCTGGGCGCACACCAGTTGGACGAGTTGGCAGGTGCATGTGGGGAAGCCGGTGCTGGGTCTCTATCAAGGGACCAGCTCTTTCTGCCATTGGATGCATCCTACAGGGACACGTCCTCACTGTGTCCCAGCCCCTGCAGTAGTTTGTCCTCCCGCAGCTGGTTGTCTGACGCCTCGTCCTGCGAATCCTTCTCGCACATCTACGATGATGTGGAGGCAGAACTGAATGAGGCAGCCGCTCAAGTTCAGCTGTCTTCTCCTCTAGTGTCGCCGCTGGCGTCTCCTCTGCCGTCCCCACTAACTTCTCCCCAGGCGTCTCCTCAAGTGTCTCCTCTTGTGTCCCCCTTTGGTTCTCCTCTGGCTGCATATGGAGATGACCCTTGGTACCGTTATCAACAACATCATCAGCAACCTCTACAATATCATTACGCCCAATCGCTGTCGCCATATCAGTCACCCCGCACCAGCATCACTGAGGAAACGTGGCTCAGTCCCCGTCCACAATCCTCATCCTCGCGGCCTTCTTCTCGGCCAACCTCGCCATGTGGAAAAAGGCGACATTCCAGTGCAGAGGTCATTCCCAGTTTGGCATCGCCGCACCTTTCCCCCAACGTAACACCGTCTCACTCTCCTCGGGGGAGTGTCACTGAGGAGACATGGATGGGAGGTGCCACATTTGCCCCCTACCAGACCCCTCCACTGGAGGTAGACATCCCATCCAAAACAAGAAGAACGTATCAGACCAACCACAACTGGCATCAAGTGGCTCTGTTACCAGAGGACTCAAGTCTTCAAGACCCAGGTCTTGCAAATCCATCGCTAAACTCAGGCATAGCCGTGTCCCTCCCCAGTTTAAAGAAAGAGGATATAGTGGAACATTTCTTAGCCGTCCCAACACACTCTTGGGTTAGATCCAAACAAGTCAGCACTCCTTTATACAGGTAAACTGCATGTACATATTGGACTCAATTGTTCACCTTTTGGTTTTGAACAAGTGCCAGGGTTACATCAGGGGTCTCCAAACTCTGTCCTTGAGGGCCGATGTCTTGCAGAGTTTAGCTCCAACCCTAATTAAACACAACTGAACCAGCTGAACAAGGTCTTACTAGGCATGCTAGAAACTTCCAGGCAGGGCTAAAATGTGCAGGAGTTTGAAGACCCCTGAGTTACATAATAGATTTTGGCCTTGTTGTTCCATCATTTATGAACCTGTTGGGGCTATAACAACGGGTGTTCTGTTTCATTGGCCAATGCTCAAAAACAACAGCCACACTTGTTACAGCCGCTGCTGTTTCTTTTTCTTACTCAGGTCCACATCTTTACCTCCACTGGACTCGCCTCTGCCCAATCAGTGTGGCCAGTGTGAGTTAAAAATTGAGATCCAACCTAAGCCTCACCACAGAGCCCATTATGAGACGGAGGGCAGTCGAGGGGCCATTAAATCAGACTGTGGAAGGCACCCCATTGTAAAGGTCAGACTTTACACCAGATCTCAGATTAGCCTTTTATGATTTCCCCCACAGTTGACAATGGTTTACGTTTGGACCCTGGCCACCTGTTTTTCTGAAAAATGGGAGTGGAAACCTGTTTGGAAATACAGTCAGTTTTTACTATTCCATTTGCAGTCACTAGTGAATTATACATGGAATTTCTTACATGTGATTAATTGATTATGGTTAATTATTGATGGAGTATTTCATCCATCATTACCTACTTTTCTATGTTGTTTTTGTTCGTCACACAGCGTACAGACTTTATTGTGAGCATTTTGAACAGTTCACTGAACTTGCACAGCGGTTTTCATTGTTCTGATAAATTGAGAAAGGGTTCCATACCTAAAGGTTTGTTGCTCATCTGACATCTGCTCTAGTACAAGACAAAAGTAGCAGATTATTGTTTGGGTGTATTTAATTATTTATATTAATATTATAATATTAATTAGCATTATTATACATTATATTTTTAAAGCTGTATTAGATAGTTTAGATATTATTGGATTAATGATACTAGAATTTACCTATGAGAGAAGGAGAGATATGTGATTCATGTGATAAATATCAGCCAGTCTTATGGACAGAACTTTTGATCCAGTCAGCTTGTGGTATTTTTAACAGGGTACAAGCTAATGTTACATGTGTTGGACTGTTTGTTTACCCTAGTTACCTACGACACAACCATTCCTGACATTAAAGGAACAGATGTTGAGAGCTTTTCAGGGATAATCACATGATCGTCAAGATCGTCAACTAACTTTGAATGTTGGTTTGAAATTTCAGTCTGATATGGGTTACTTTGAATACTTTAAGAGCTATAGAGCATTAAGGTTTTGATGGATGATGGCTAGGCAGATACATCTAGGAACTATTCATTTGGAATTACCGGTTACATGTTTACTCATATTGTTTCTTCTTGCGTCTGCAGCTAACAGGGTATAATGAAAAACCGGTCAGCCTGCAGATGTTCATCGGGACAGCGGATGAGCGTTACATCAGGCCACACCTATTCTATCAAGTGCACAGGATTACTGGGAAAACCGTCGCGACGCCGAGTCAAGAGACAGTGATATCCTGCACCAAAGTTCTCGAAATTCCTCTCCTGCCTGAAAACAATATGTGTGCCAGGTACCTGTCGAACAAACCTCTGATTTACATGCACCCTGCCCTGCATGCATTGTAGACAGAGCTTTTTTGCATAAATTATGTATTGACATGGCTGACAGTTCTGTCTTTATATCAAGATGTCAGCGCTGAATGGAAATTGTGAAATTCAGAACAGTTTTAAAGGTGCAATCTTTTACCGTTTTTACTTTTCAAGAAACAAATACTACTTTTAATAAATATGGTTACTGTATATTGATTTACACTCAATGTTATAAATCTAGTTATATCAGTACCCTAATTAAAGTTGATTTATTTTACATGGAGTGGATTACATCATGGAAGCTGACATATTGAGATCACATAGAATAAATCTTTTTTTTTTATCTTGGTACCCACCTTATTATCTGGCATTTTCATTAAAGGGGTCATCAGATGCCCATTTTCCATGATTCTTTAGGGTCTTAATGAACAGTCTATAACATAATTTGGTTAAAATTTCTCAATGGTAGTGTAAAAAAACGCCCTTTTTACCCTGTCAAAAACAGCAAGCCATTTCGGTGCATGTCCCTTTAAATGCTAATGAGCTCTGCTCACACCGCCCCTCTCTTCCGAGATGCTCTCTGTGAGACTGTAAACTTTAGCCGCATTCACCGTGAAACTTGCTAACTAGCACATTATTAGGAAAGGTGATTTCCAAAATTCATAAAAAAAAACTTATACTCACTTCTTCTGGAGGTGAAGCTGGATCACACTGGACACATTTAGGTAGATCAGAGGGCGCATTCCCTTCAGAAACAAATGTAATCCACTGTGTCTTCAGTGGCTCAGATGTCGAACAGAACACCTCAATCACTTAGGAGACATTCTTATTTACATCTGCTCTGGCGTCGAAACAGTGGCGGACTGATGACAGCACACTCAGGGCGGAGCTAAGGTAAAATGCTAGTGTCAATCAACAATCGTGGGAGGGGCCTGGGTCCGTGTGACATCACACAGCCAAGAACCTGAGAACAGCTTGATTTGAAAAAGGGGATATTATTTATCTGGATAAAAAAAAAAAAAATCACTGGGTGGATTTTTATCATTATAGGGTGGTTGTGTACACACACTGCCAACACACATTTCAGTTCAAACAACTTGTAAAAGTGAATTTTGCTTCTGATGACCCATTTAACAGAAAAAAAAACATGGCTGAGAACAGAACATTACTTCAATGGCTTTGGTAATAAAAAAAACGGCTGCTTTTGCATGATTATGCATTCACCCACACCCATACTGGCCAGGCTTTTAATAGAAACTTTTCCAGATTTCGATGATATTCAGTATATGCATGTCTCATGAATGAATATACAAAGTGAAATTCATTTGAAATGGGATTTATAGCTTATAGTTAAAAGTTGCTCTGGGCCACTGGCAGCAAACAGCACCAATTATGTCACTCTGGCTTCATTTCCATAGATTACTGCAATTTTATTAAATAAACACCATTTAACTGACTTTTATCATCTTTCCTTGAAAGCATTGACTGTGCTGGGATCCTGAAGCTACGGAATTCAGACATCGAGCTGCGGAAAGGAGAGACGGATATCGGGCGTAAAAACACACGTGTGCGTGCTGTGTTCCGTGTTCATATCCCTCAACACAATGGAAAAGTGCTGTCACTGCAGGTGGCGTCCATGCCTATAGAATGCTGTGAGTTGTTTTCTGTGGTGATGTATCAATACATCAAAAAAGATGTAAACAATTTTGGTGGAGCATTTTTTGGATACAAAGTGCATATGTCGCCATGATTTTGAAAATGTTACCAAGCCACATTGATGAACATTTCCTCAGCAATTTACAGCCATTTTCTTTCTCTGTTGACTAGCTCAACGATTAGCTCAGGAACTTCCCCAAATCGAGAGCTTTAGTCCCGCCTGTGGTTCTGTGACTGGAGGAGAAGAGATGCTTATAACAGGCCAAAACATCAATCCAGAGTCAACAGTTGTCTTCCTAGAAAAGGGCTCTGGTAAGTGAAATCATCTATTACAATAACTGTTCTCACAGCTAGTTCCTCTGCTGTAATTAAGGACAGTTTTTAGATCAGTAGTCTTGCAATACATTTTGGATGACAGTTTATGTTATGTAATAACAAAAAAGCCTTTGTTGTCTTCTTTTTCATTCCAGATGGTAAAACACAATGGGAGTTCGATGTGAGGGCTTTACAAGAAAAGAGTCAAAATGTAAGCACAGTATGTTATTGATTTTGTAATGAAACCCTGAAATTCCTCAATTTATTTAACATCATAACTTATGTTAAATACACTTCCCATTGAGATCTGTAATTACAGGTGTCTCTGAAGTTCTCTTGTGTTCCCATTCCTGTTTAGACAAGCATAGTGGTAAAGATTCCTCCGTACTACAAGAAAACCACGGCTTCCTCCACCCAGGTGCAGTTCTATGTTAGCAATGGCAAGAAGAAGAGAAGTGCCTCACAGTTCTTCACCTATCTTTCAGGTAATTGCCACACTTTCAGCATGTCTGGTCCACTTTGGTGGCAAGAACTGCCAGTTAGACAGCAAGAGGAAGTCCAATAATGTATCAAAGACCAACTACAGTTAAAAACATGCATTTTGAAGATGCAACAATATCCAACTGGTTCATCAAGGCAGTAGCTCATTCAGTCTCTATGAAGGTTTGTACAGTCTGCCCAGAAGCAATTAATAGAAAATCTGGTCCCACTATATATTTAAGTGGCGTTAACTACTATGTACTTACATCCACAAATAAGTACAATGCACTTATTGTGTTCATATTGTGTTGCAAAACACTTCTGTTGCTATTGAGGTGGGATATGGGTAAGGTTAGGGACAGGTTTAGTGGTATGGGTAGGTTTAAGAGTGGGTTAAGGTGTAAGGGATTGGTCAACAGTGTAACTATAAATGTAATTACAGAAATTAAAGATGTAATTACATGCAGGTATTTTTTTTAAGTATGTGCAATGTAAAACCATGTATGTACACAATAAGTGCATTGTACCACATTATTAATTTAAATGTAAGTAAATTAGTGGCAGTTAAAGCCACTTAATATAAAGTGGGACCGAAAATGTATGTAGATGCAGAATATATGTAGAGTGTATATCCTAAAGAAATAAGCACTGATAATGGTTACTGACACAGCTCAAAGTAAAGAAGGATATCCTGTTTCCACCTGGTATTAAGATGCATCTTTGGTGATCCAATCATAACTGGTGTACTCAAAAAGGTGTAAAAGAAAGGTGTAAAACATTTTATCTGATCACTGAAACCACACATGGAGGGAGTCAAAAACGCACATGATCACATTGCATTTGTAGTAGAAACGCTGTCTGTCCTTAATGCGTCCCAGACCACAGTGAAGTACCTAAAATGTGTTCATCCTGGGACGTGTTGCGAGAAAGCACACCAAAGCAAGCAATTCAAAGTTAGCTGCATTGTACCAAAACACACTGGGAATCACTAGAGTTGGGGTACTTTGACTTGGGACTTGGACTCGGACTGCAATTGTGAATGGACTTGGACTTGGACATTTTGGGCACAGAAATGCATGTCATGTGTTACTTAGAAAGATTAAAAAAAACAAGTATCATCATGAAATTAAGATACAAAGATAAATGTTTCCCACTTCAACTCAATTGGTTAAAAACTAGGACTCGACTTGGACTCAACGAGGTGGACTCGGCCCTTTTCATTTGCCTTCTTTCCCATTTAGTTGTAAGCCACATAATATGCTTTTGTTCATTCTGTAGTATTTGTGCACTGTACCCGACACTCATGTGAAAGTGATGTAGAGTGTCATGAAGTAAGAGATGAGTGTCTCAAAAATAATCTAACAACAAATGATCACAGGAGATTTGAAATGCATGGTAATACCAGTTGGAAATAGTAAAGAGTTCAAGAGGCCTAAGTGTTTTGGACAAAACTGAATATCTAAGGGATATGCAGATGTTCTGAAGCATTTATTGTATCAGCCAGGTGACTGGTAGAAATGGCCAGTACTTGGCAAGCTGTTAAGTGTCTTTCAGAATTTGCGTAGAGCAGAAGTAGCCAACTCTGCTTCTGGAAGGCTGCCACCCTGCAGGGTTTAGCTCTAATCAAACACACCTGAAGCAGCTAATCAAGGTGTTCAGGATTTATAAATAATGGGCAGATGTGTTGGACCAGGGTTGAAACTGAAGATCTGCAGTAAGTTAGTGGCTACCAGTGTAGAGGCAAACCCAGGGCTGTCCAAACTTGTTCCTGGGGACCCACTGTCCTGCAGAGTTTAGCTCCAACCCTAATTTAAAGGGATAGTTCACCCAAAAATTTAAATTCTGTAATTAATTACTCACCCTCATGTCGTTCCAAACCCATAAGACCTTTGTTCATGTTCAGAACACAAATTAAGATATGTTTGATGAAATTTGAGAGTTCTCTGATCCTCCACAGTGCACAAAGAAAACTAAAATAATGACTTTATTCAACAATTCTTCTCCTCCTCATCCCATCTGCTGTGGCGCGCAGCCATTGTGGAGAGAGTATCACGACGCATGCGCTTGCTTCCGCTTTATGTAAACGACGCATGAGCGTGTCCAATGTAATCGTCGGCACGCACATTCCTTGTTTACATGGAGGAAGCAAGCACATGCGTCGTGATACTCATAGTCATTATTTTTGTTTTCTTTGAGCACAAAAAGTATTCTCATAGCTTCGTAAAATTATGGTTGAACCCCTGGACTATTTTACTGATGTCATTGCTACGTTTATGGGCCTGGGAACATTTCAGTTGTGTTGCGGTCTATGCAGAGTCGGAAAGCTCTCGGATTGCATCAAAAATATCGTAATTTGTGTTCCGAAGATGAACGAAGGTCTTTCAGGTTTGGAACGACATAAGGGTAAGTAATTAATTTTCATTTTTGGGTGAGCTATCCCTTTAACACACCTGAAGCAGCTAATCAAGGTCTTCAGACTCACTAGAAACTTTTAGTCAAGTGTGTTTAAGCTGGTTGTAGCTAAACACTGCAGGACGTTGGCTCTCCAGGAGCAGGATTGGACACTCCTGGGCTAACCAATCTGTTATCTAGTAGTTTGGATTTGTTTATGTGTATAATACACCATCTGGTCTGAGAATACTGTAGAACTGGACTGATTTAGGTCTCAGTTGGTCAAGATAGTATATCAGTTTTCAAATGTTTTCAGAAATGAAGAAATGTTCATAAAGCTAATCTGTAATGTGCTGAACGCCCTTCTTCCAAGCAGCGCAGGTCAAGCAGGAGTTTGGCATAAGGACGGACCTTAACACCAATGACCTTGCAGGGCAGCATCCTACCACCTCCCCAGCAGGTCTCACCACTATTGGAGACCCAGTTGCTTCGGACGAAGTCCAGCCTCTTGAGCAGTGGCTGCTGTCTGAAGGCACAGTCTGTGCTCCATCTTCAAGCCATTTCAGTTACTCACCTCAGGATCCTCTGTATCTGAGCCACTCTCATCCAGCAGACAGAAGCCTCAATGCTGAAGCAGACCTCTACCCTATGTTCCACCCCTTATTGGTGGATTTCAGCAAGTCTTTGTACCAAAAACCTAAACAAGATCTGTCTTACAAAGGACAACCTAGTCTTCCAGTGGCTGGTGGTTCACTGCAAGGCTGCAAGTCACTCCAAATCTTAGCAGAGCAACCAAGGTCTCAACTAGGCAAAGGATACCAAGGCATTCCTTCAAAGCACAATCATAATCTCCACAACCTTGGGCCTGCCTCAGTGTCCAATACACCCATGATAACTAGCCCAAATGTGAATACATCTGGTCTGTATGCAGTGGATCCAGTGCAATTCCCACACTCCTCGTCTTCCCAGGTGCTTCCTCTTTCCCATCAGCCTACTCTTGCCAAAGTGCCTTTTAACTCACCGTCTGTCAGAAAGAATTTGATGGACCCTCAACCTTTAGGTGCATCTCTTCAGGAGTCCATCAAAAGTTACAATATGTCACAAGGTGGAGAACGCGTCAACATTAAACAGAAACCAAAGGAAGAGAAAGAGCTAGCCTTTCGGTCCATAGGCCTACAGGATATCACTCTTGATGATGGTAAGACTCCAAGGAGAACCATTTTAAAGCAATGAAGATAACTGGACAATGTTGATTACCACAGAAATGTGCTTTGACAAGCAAAACTAGTCTATAGAACAGGGGTCCTCAACTCTGGACCTCGAGATCCACTGTCCTGCAGAGTTTAGCTCCAACCCTAATCAAACACACCTGAACAAGCTAATCAAGATCTTCAGGATTACTACAAATTTGCAGGCAGGTTGGAGCTAACCTCTGCAGGAAAGTGGATCTTGAGGCAAGGGATTCTCCAAAATAAATAAAATGACACTGTTTCAAAGGTCTAGCCATAAGAACTAACAGTAAAGGTCATTGCACACTGAAAAATGTGCAATGTTAAAAAATAAATACGACCTCACGTTATGTCAATCACGTTTAGACACTGCCTCCGACATTTTCGTACGTCAAAAAAATTGGGATCAGGTTTGATTTTTTCCGTTTTTCGCATCCGTTGCAAGCATTTTGAGAGGTGTTTTGACAGTTCAGAGCCACCGTACAAGCGAACGCTAAAATCCAGAATGGCGATTGTCAAGTTCATCCACTTCGTCTCGCAGCACAAAGTACCGTAAAGATCCTTGCACACTGAGTTCACGGAAATTGATGGTCTTCTTTTTAATATGTTGCTCTAGTATCGCTAGCAAAGAATCAAACTGAGCCACTGACATCCTGAAGTAAACTTTGAATCGCACGGGATAATTCCGCTGCTCCTGAGGGGGAACTCTCCTTCCTCTCTATAGCTCAGGATTGGATGGACCCAATATTTCCTTTCTTTTTTCTCTTTTTAAGAAGCGAGAAGACAACAAAATCATCCTCACTGCTTGAAGACTCCATTTAGTGCTGTTTTGCGAATTTTTTCGCAACGGATTAATTAATACGCATTGGACTCAGTGTGCAAGGTTTCTGTGCATGATGAATTTTTAGGATTTAGAATACGAAAAAACGCATACAAAAATTTCGGACTCAGTGTGCAGAGACCTTAAGTCTTCTTCTAAACCACCCGAAACCGTAATCCCAATGCTAAAAACAAGATTTAGACAATTTTACTGCCGAAGCAAGCAACACATACAAACTTCACATTTCTGCTTTTAAATTTGGTAATCCAGATTATGCCAAAGATGTTGAGTCCTCCTTTAGTGATCCAGAAATAAAGGAAACCATTAACAGTTTCACTTTAACACCAAATATTACTGTGATTGTATCTGTTTATTCCAGACCATGTTATCTGTTTACATGTAAGACACACTTACTGTGTCTCATGCTGGGTCAATAACTCACCCCAGGCTTCAATACCAAAATATACGCTAGCTTTGTGGCATATGCTAACCAAGCTTTTTGTTTACTCTCAAGAAAAACTAGCAGCTGCCACCCCTAGTGTCTGGAAGCCCGTTTAGTTTGGGCCTAATTATAGTCCACTGTCCCCACAGTGCAGCGGGAAAGAGGATACTGGCATTGCATGGAGTCACTGAAAGCGCTAAATATACCTCAAAGGCTAATCCACCGCTAGTTTTACACAGCTGTATTGTGACAGTCTCACATACTTCACATAAGATATTGCTGCCATTAACCTGGAAGAAGACACGTAGAAGAAGCACATTGGCTTGACTGAACTTGATCTTTGTTAATGAAGCTGTCCATTCCTTGTGTTTATTTTTCTATGGATAGAATAAATTTAGTTAAAAAAAAAAAAGTTATTAAAAAGTTATTAATTTTTACCAGATTGAGATAGCTAAATTTAGATTTTATGAATAAAAATATATAACATACAATCAAATTAATTGCATTTAGTGTTTTTAATACATTTTTTAAATGTTTTTTTTTTAATTAAATATAGAAACAGGGTTTAGATTAAATATTAAATTATATATTGCACATTTAAATCATAACTATTTATGTTAATTTGTGTTATTATGTATTATTACTGTATTATTTTTGTTTGCGGCACTCATTTTTTTTACTCAGCACTTATTCGTGTTAGAGAGGACAGGTGCAGTGGACTGGAAAACACCTGTTGAGTGAGTGCTGTTGTCCGGTAACATGCTCCCTTCACTGCCAGGGTGTGTGTGTGTGTGCGTGTGTGAGTGTGTGTGTGTGAGAGAGAGTGTGTGTGTGTGTGTGTGTGTGTGCGTGTGCAAGTGTGTGTGAGAGAGAGTGTGTGTGTGTGTGTGTGTGTGTGCGTGTGCAAGTGTGTGTGAGAGAGAGTGTGTGTGTGTGTGTGTGTGTGTGCGTGTGCAAGTGTGTGTGAGAGAGAGTGTGTGTGTGTGTGTGTGTGTGTGCGTGTGCAAGTGTGTGTGAGAGAGAGTGTGTGTGTGTGTGTGCGTGCGTGCGTGCGTGCGTGTGTGTGTGTGTTGTCTTTCATCTTCGCTCAAACTGATTCTTGTCCAAATGCACAGCTACCTTTTCTGGCTTAGATATATTTATAGCCCACACTGTATACTCTGTTTCCCATTTCATATGCTTTCTTGTGTGTTTAAAGTGTATTAATAGATTTGCTTGGTTATTGGAAAGTCAAAGAAACGAATGGGATTCCAGGAACTAGTTGAAGCTAGGTTTGAGCTATTAAGTAGAAACCTTAAAAACAGCACAACAGACTGTATTACCGGTAATTAAAACTCAGTTTCAGTCTTTGTGGTTTAACGCCTCTGTGCGAATGCTTAAGTGTGTTTTGAATTAGAATAAGACCTGCAGGAAAACCCCAATATACAACACTGCCCTCAGATAGATTTAATATACTGCTGATGGGCAAAAATGAATTATGCATTATTAAAATTAGTTAGATGTTATAAGTGTGTTTTATATACGTTTGTGTGTGAGTGTGTGTGTGTGTGTGTGTGTGTGTGTGTGAGAGAGAGAGAGAAAGAGAGATTTGCCACTAAGCATCTCGTATTAAATTGTTTGCTTTATTTCCTTTGCAGTAAGTGAAATCATTGTAAGAGACTTGTTTGAGACTCCAGATTCAGGGAATGCCAACAGTATGCCGTAGCTTCACTCCTGGACAAAATGACCCACCGATTAGAAGATCGATGGAAATGGTGTATCTTGCATAGGACGTCAGTACTGCTACAGAACTGATGATCAGAGAACTGGACATCTCATTGTAACTGTTTTGGTCTCAGCATCTTGCATTACTGTACATGTAGAAAATATTTTCTATGAGCAATGCCATGTACATAACATTTTCAGCCTAATAGAGGATGCATTCAATCATTATTATTTGTATTTTTTATTTTTTTTTATTTTGACTGAACAAATCAAATGTGAATGTAAAATATTTACCAGTCATAGTTTTTGATTCAATATGTGCCTTAACCAGACATGCCTTTTATTATCCTTGTGAAATAATTTGATTGTAAATGTAAAATCTATTCTTGAAATGTATGATAATCATAAGAAGCATAGAATGGATTATTAAGACGGAAATACACAGCATTGTGCATATAAAGCACAGTTAGATGTTATAAGTGTGTTTTATATACGTTTGTGTGTGAGTGTGTGTGTGTGTGTGTGTGTGTGTGTGTGTGTGTGTGAGAGAGAGAGAGAAAGAGAGATTTGCCACTAAGCATCTCGTATTAAATTGTTTGCTTTATTTCCTTTGCAGTAAGTGAAATCATTGTAAGAGACTTGTTTGAGACTCCAGATTCAGGGAATGCCAACAGTATGCCGTAGCTTCACTCCTGGACAAAATGACCCACCGATTAGAAGATCGATGGAAATGGTGTATCTTGCATAGGACGTCAGTACTGCTACAGAACTGATGATCAGAGAACTGGACATCTCATTGTAACTGTTTTGGTCTCAGCATCTTGCATTACTGTACATGTAGAAAATATTTTCTATGAGCAATGCCATGTACATAACATTTTCAGCCTAATAGAGGATGCATTCAATCATTATTATTTGTATTTTTTATTTTTTTTTATTTTGACTGAACAAATCAAATGTGAATGTAAAATATTTACCAGTCATAGTTTTTGATTCAATATGTGCCTTAACCAGACATGCCTTTTATTATCCTTGTGAAATAATTTGATTGTAAATGTAAAATCTATTCTTGAAATGTATGATAATCATAAGACGATTATTAAGACGGATTATTAAGACGGAAATACACAGCATTGTGCATATAAAGCACAGTCCCATGTTTGAATCTGCTGAGTGTTCACTGTAAAGAACTGTTACCTGTTTGGCATTTCAGTAGATATGTTTCTCAAACTTTTACTCTTGCTTAGTCCTTTGAAATGTCTTTGTATTTATGATTTTTTTTTCTGAACATTAAATACATTTTGTGACCATCTTCATTCTTCAAGGACTCCTAGAAAAAAAAGAAAGAAAAAAAAATATATATATGTATATGATTTTATTTATTTATTTTTTGAATATAGGCCTACACAAATTAGTTTCAATGGTTTTAAAATGTATTTAAAAATAAAATACTTTCACATTTTTTTATATATACATAAAATTATAAATTTTAATTCAACCCTATAGTGAGCTTACAATGAGCTTCTAGTTCAAATATTGTCCATTATTTGTGTGAGAAGTACCATAGTGCTATTTTAGTCTCAATACCTGTTGTGTAAACAGCTACACAATAATACATAACAGCTAGGCTATTTTGACAGACCTTGACTGGTTATAGAGGTTGTGTGTTGTAAGGCTAATATGGCTTGTGCTATTTAAATGCTTCATATTTGTTTACACGAGAAGGCCCGCCTTTTGTCACATGATCACCGGAAGTTCACAGAGTGACGTCAGAGGCAGCGGAAACGGGTATGAGTGACAGAAACAGCCAGAGAAACAGATCTAAACATGATATTTCACCGTTTTATTTAAACCAAGCAGACATCAGACTGATCGTCGAGCAACACGGGACGGATTTAAAGACCGTCTGATCAGTCTATGACACTGTTTGTCGTGTTTTAACCATTACGTAGCTAAAGCAGATTAGCGTCCATGCTAATGTAAAATAATCATATGCTCTTTAAATATAAACATTGGTTTTATGAATCAAACTGTACTCGCCGTAATAGGGTTTAAACGTAATACATAACGATATATTGTATTTTGAGTTTGTTTATAGAGTCTCGTGCATGTAAACAGAAAAGGACACGTAGCTACAACAAGAGTTGATACTCCAGAGCAGTGCCTGTATTTATATAACCAGCCTTTCTGGTTGGGCTCTTAGATCCTAGGGTTTATTTGAGTTTAACTTTGATTGCCAAGGACTTGTTGTCATCTATAAAAGGACACCTGTGACCTGGTTTCTTCTGCACTGGGACTGGTAGAGCAGATTCAACATCCAGAAGATCCAGTTACCCCGATAAAGTCGAAGCTGAGAAGCTGTCAGGATGCCTCTGCTGTTTCTGGAGCGCTTCCCCTGGCCCAGTTTGCAGACATACACAGCCCTGAGCACAGTTCTGCTGGCCGGGAGCATGTCAAGTGCCTACAGCACAGTCAGAGACTACTCCTCTGCACTGCCAGAGGACGCCCACAGCACATCTGAGGAGGAGATCAAGCTGGACATCTCCGGGAGTGTGGCCACTAATGTGCTGCTCTACCTCATCACGGACAGTCTCTTCGTCTGGGTGCGTGAGACTCCTGTGGTGTAGATTTCTAGCCCACAAGGCTTGGTCTGTGACCTTCTTTAAAGAAGCTGTCATGTTCCCGCAGGTGATGGTGAACACGGCGTGCTGCATCCTCATGCTGATAGCTAAAGTGATCCAGTGCATCGTGTTTGGACCGCTGAGAGTCAGCGAGAAGCAGGTAGGAGTCGTGTATGAGGACAACACTGTTGCAAATGACAATAAAGCATCCAACTGTATTAGGCAATAATGTGCAGTCTCTCTACTGCAACAGGTTTAAATAATAAAAAAAAATATATATATATAATAATAATAACATCACAGCATCCTCAATTACTTTGTCAGTTCCATATAGAGACATATAGTCAGTCTGTTGGTGTTTTTTTTAATTGAATTTGTTGTTTTTAATGGTTGGATATGTTTTTAGTGGCCGATGGAAATGCCAATTTGAACAAATATAATGCCAGGATTTACATATTAAAACAGACGTTTATTATTCATATATTGTCTTGCTAGATTTAGAAATTGAAAGGGGGAAGATAACCGTTCAAATCAATGATGTAGTTACTGACAGAAGACTATAATCTAAAAATAAATAAATAAATACTGACAAAAAATAATCAAAATATTTTTTTAAAGAAATTAATACTTTTATTGGGCAAGGTTGCATTAAGTTGGTCAAAAGTGATAGTACAAAATTCCTATATGTATTTTACCGTTGCTTAGTCCTTTGAAATGTCTTTATATTTATTAATTTTTACTGAATATAAAATAAATTTTGTGACAATCTTCATTCTTCATGGACTCCTAGAAAAAAAAATAAAGTAAATATATATATACAGTATATATAATGGTTTCCACAAAAATATCATCACTTTTCAACACTGACAAAAATAATAAATGTTTTTTGAGCAGCAAATCAGCATATTAAACTGATTTCTGAAGATCATGTGACACTGATGACTGGAGTAATGATGCTGAAAATACAGCTGCGCATCACAGGAATACATTACATTTTAACAATATATTAAAATAGATCACAGCTATTTTAAATTGTAATAATATTTCACAATTTTAATGTTTTTACTGTATTTTTGATCAAATAAATGCAGCCTTGGTGAGCAGAGGAGACTTCTTTCAAAAACATTAAAACTTTTGTAAGTTCCTGTAAATGTCAAGTGTTCAACATGTAAAGGGTATATTGCATGCACTAAAGATTTCCACTGTACTGATGTGTTGATGTCAATCTGCTCTTGCACTCTTCTCTGTCTGACAGCATCTGAAAGATAAGTTCTGGAACTTCGTCTTCTACAAGTTCATCTTCATCTTCGGCGTGCTGAACGTGCAGCGGGTGGAGGAGGTGGTGCTGTGGTGTCTGTGGTTCTCCGTGCTCATCTTCCTTCATCTGATGGTGCAGCTCTGCAAAGACCGCTTTGAATATGTGAGCAAAACGTCTTTACCACATCAATAAACACTAATGTTCATGACGAGTGGAAGCTTTCATTTATAGCAGTACTATTAGACAAATTAATTCAGGAAACCGTTTAGCCTGCTTTACATGGCATACTTTCAGAATTTCCTGTTTTGACAAACATCACCATTTGCTTTAACTGCCAAATTAGTACAAAAAAAATTCACTCTGAAATTGCAAGATATCTTTTGGAGAATCTGAGTACGGTTAAAGTCCCCCTGTGGTGAAAATCAAGTTTTTTATGTTGTTAATTTGTCTATGTGGTGTTTTTAATATGCTTTTAGACAAACCATGTGCCAATCTATTAATCAACACCATTGCTGTGTATTTTCTCCTTAAAACTGTAGTTTCCCAAAGGCAGTCACAGAAACGCGGTTTGAAACAGCCTTTTTTGTTTTGCTACGTCACAAAACTCAATAACCAATCGCGTCAAGGGATCCTATCCTTAGCATATCATTAACTGTTCTGCAAAGCAGAGGGTCTAGTGAGAAGGCAGCCAGGTTAATCTGGTAACAGTTATATTTTTTCTGTAGATATTTCGCTAACTGTTAATATTTCCGCCTATTTTCACGATGTCATGTGCTGTTAGCGCTTATTTATTTGTATTTAGAACCGCTGACTTAAATAATAACCCGCGGCAGCAGTGTAAAAGTAGCCCGGAGTCAGACGCACCTCCGCACGTCACGCACGTATGATCGCCGGCGCCATTTGGAATCACAAACTTGGCTGCATTTGAGTCTTCAAGGCATTTTGAGGACACAACATTGTCAAGTAAGTAACTTTAACGAATGTTACAGTATCCACTGTAGTTGTCCGCTAGTAAAAACAGTTTTATCAGTCATTATCCGTGTACGAACCAGCGCAAACAGATAATGTTACCTCACGAAGCTAGTCATCAGTCTCCTTGCTTACATTGAGCATACCAGCTTCTTTCTGGTTCATATGGCTTAATTAAACCAATATTTACTCTTGCCATTGTATCGCGTTTACTACAGTTCAGTCAGTGGATCAGGAGGCGCTGGCTGGTGTGTGACCGAGTGGAGGCGGGGCTAATTTGCATATTCATAGATCCATGTATAGGAAATGAGGCAAGGGTGTAGAGTTGCATTCAAGCTATTTTAAGGCATGAGAAAATTATTTTCACAAGAAAAAACATTTAAATATGTAATTTTGATGATCAAAGATGAGTTTTAAAGGATAACATTTTTAACTACAGGGGGACTTTAAGACATTTATGTTTGTTTTTCATGGCTCAAAATATTAGTTGATTTAATTACCTACCTTCCTTCTTTCCTTGCCGGCTTCCTTTCTTACTTCCTTCATGTTTCCGTCCTTCACTTCCTTATCTGCTCTCTTCCATCCTGATTTCCTTCTTTCTCTCCTCCGTTCATGCTAGTCTTCTTCCTTTCTTATTTACTTCCTCATTTCCATCTGGTACATCTTACTGGCATCTTTTCCCTCTCTCTTTCTCTCATTCACGCTTCCTTTCTTGCTTCCTTGTTTACTTCCTTAATGTTTTTCCCTTATTTGCTGTCTCTTTCCTTTCGATCTTTCCTTCATTTCTTCCTTCCTACTTCCTTTTCTTCTTCCTTCCTTCCTTCCTTTCTTTCCTCCTTTACTTTTTTCATTTATTCCCCCTTGCTTCATTCATGTTTCCTTCTTTACTTCCTGCCCTCTTTTATCTTACGTTCTTATTTACTGCCTTTCTTGCTAGATTTCTTCTTTCCCTTTTCCATTCATGCTTCCTATCTTACATCCTTATTTACTTTCCCTATTTAATTTCCCTAACTTCCTTCCCCCTTTCCTTGCCTTTTTATTGACTTCCTTCATGTTTCCTTCTTTACTTCCTTCCCTTTACGTTCTTATTTACTCCCAGCATTTTCTGTTTTTATTTCCTGCTTCCTCTCCTTCCTCCCCTCTTATTTCCTTTCTTCATTCCTTTCTCTCCTTTGTTCGCTTTTATTTACTTCCTTCCTTGCTTGCTTCTGTCATGTTTCCTTCCTTACTTCCTTCCCTCCTTTATGTTGCATTTGCTCCTACCTTCTCTACTTACTTGCTCATTTCTCTTCTTCTTTTCTTTTTTGCTTCCTTCTCTTCTTCCTTCGTTTTCTCCTTCCTCTACTCTTCCTTCCCTTTCCTTCTTATTCACTTCCTTGCTTCCCTACTTTTTTATTTACTCCCTACCTTATTTACCTTCGCTCCCTCCGTCCTTCTCTCCTTCCTCCACCTTTCCCTGGTGCTTTATTCATGTATGTATATATTGTGTTATTCTCTGTGGCAGCTCTCGTTTTCTCCCACTACTCCGATGAGCAGTCATGTGCGAGTGTTGGCTCTGCTGGCGTCTGTTTTGGCGTGCTGTGGCGGTCTAGCAGTGCTCTGCGCTCTAGTCGGGCATCTTCACGGCATGCACATTGTCGCTTTCATGGCAGCCGAGGTAAGAGCACTTTGCAAACCTTTTTAAGTGACCGTAAAGAGAAGAATAGTTTCTCTCATTTGTTTTTCCGCATTTTGGTCGTCTCTTTTTGACAAATGCATCCTGAATGAACCCCAAACCTTGTCTCCTGTCCTGCAGTGTTTGCTGGTGACAGTGCGCACAGGATACGTCATCATACGGTGCGTGCTCTGTTGAGAACGCCGTCAGATTTCTTCATCGTGAGGGAGCAGAAGCATGAATCTGAAGGTTTCGTTCTGTTATTTGCAGGTATTCCATTCACTTGTGGGACCTGAACCATGAGGGAACCTGGGAGAACAAGAGCTCACATATCTACTACACAGACTTCATCATGGAGTTAGCCATCCTCTGCCTAGACCTGATGCATCACATCCATATGCTGGTGAGAGAAATACTCAAGAATGGACAAACAGGGTTATCATGGCTGTGTGACTGGCCCATAGCGATGTATGAATCTGGCCTGATTGGACTCATTCGACTTTTATTAGAGTCCTGAGTCTGACGTAATATTCACTGATCAGCTGTTTACAGTTATGACCTTGATTTGGCAGTCTCAAACATCCTCAAGTAAATACAAGTGTCACCCGTGATTTCTTTCTCTTCTCACGTCTGTGTTTGACCTTTAGATGAGCTTTTGAATAATTCAGAGTAGCGCTGGGCGATATGCTCAATCGTCAGCCTATGAGATCGCGTTACACGATATTATCGTGCTGATTTGTTTAATTATTGATCTGCTTAGTCTCATTGCCGGAAAGTGAACCAACTCCAGCGTAAGGCTAAAATCAGCCTAATGTTTTTAAAATGACTTAATTTATATTTAACATGATAGCAATGTAATAGAAACACTGTAAGTTATTATAATTATAAAGCTTACATGTCCTCAGTTATTCAAACAGCAGCGAACAGAAAGCGAGCAAAGAACATTTACATTACCAAAGAACATCGCTGACTTCAGTCTAGCGCGAGTTTATGCATTTAAAAAAACACTCCCGTATAATCAGTGAAGCTGTCTACATTGTATGATGAATAAGGCTTGTCTACTTGCCTCACACATGCATCTGCACTTTGTTGTTTATGATGAGAGAATTCGCGACAGCTAAACAACAAAACTCTGCTGTTTCATCGATGACTCATCTGAACGCCTCTGATTGGCCACTGCATTCATAAACTCAACGGAACCGTGTGTGATTGCTTATAATGCACGACACTGTAAAAACGCGGAAAAAGAAATACAATGGAACAAATAAGCCCTAATAATATAAATTAGACAGTATTACTAGCCTGATAATAATAATAATCGTCTTGCTATCGTCAAAGGCATCAGCTGCAGGTGATATCGCTGATACTTAAGTCTGTCAGCACAACCCTAATTCAGAGTATCTGTATGATCATGTATTGTTGTTTCTCACTCCCTTGCAGCTCTTTGGGAACATCTGGTTGTCCATGGCTAGTCTTGTGATCTTTATGCAGCTGCGCTTTCTCTTTCACGAGGTGCAGAGAAGAATTCGCCGCCATAAAAACTACTTGCGTGTTATTGACAATATGGAGTCCAGGTGAGGAGCCTGATGTTTTCAGACTTACTAATAAAACAACTGCATTCCTGCAGGCAGTGAATTATATTGCACAACTGGTAAGTAAAGTCGCTGAAGTAGATAACTTGTGGCTAGAAACCAGAAGTTTGCACAGGATATCACCTCTGGACTTTGAAAAGAGATTTTACCTTTGATAAGCTGCTTTGTATGTGTGTGACTACACGTCATTTTGGACCCGTATCCGGGTCCGCAGAGTTTAACTGGTTTTAATGAGATTAATTCTCCAGGTTGTATTTTCCTGAATTTGTTTTTTCTTTCTTTTAATCAAATGTATCATGGTTGCTACAGAAATATTGAAATCAGCATACTAGAATTAATTAATTACACTCAATTTTAAAGCTGCATCTCTGTTTGAAAACCTTCAATTGCAGTTATTTGCGCAATTTGTACTATTGCGTTATTGTCATCTGAACAAGTAACAAGTCTGCCATGTTTGTTCTGACCAACTGAGGAAAAAAAGCATTACAATAAATCACGCTCCAACGGTGATTAAATCTAATGATCGGTTAGCTCATATCACATCAAACCGTGTACATTATTATTATTGTTATACTTTGTTCTCAAATGGTTAATGTTAACATCAGCATTGCATGACTATGTGTATATAGTGTGTATGTAGATTTCAATTTCTGTACAGTCTAATCTCTAATTGTCATGCCATTCGAATTTCATATTGAGAAATTATTTTAACCCTAAAAGAAAATTATTCTTCCTTCGAACTGGTTCTCTTTAAAATACAAACCTTGTGTAATCCCAGGCTATCTGTAATCAGATGCACATTTAAAACTGGAATATAATTTATTTCAGTCACATGTTTTTCCCTGTATTTTTGATCAAATAAATACAGCATTGGTGAGCATAAGAAATTTATATAAAAAAATCTTACCAACTCCCAAAACAGATGAACAATGTATTTGTTTGTTTGTGTGTTCCCTTGTACATCATGTTACTATTTGTTTAATATATTTAATTCATGCTGATTTTAATTTTAAAAAAATTGTTCAGACAGGATTATTTTCATTACTATATTAGAGAACTTTTTTTTTTTAATATTGAAATTAGATAATTGTTTATAAAACGGATAGTTCCGGTCCTTGATTCTGATTGGCTGAGCCGCGTTCAAAGCTGTTGTAAATTACTCTACAAACACACACCTTTGTTTACTTTGTGTTGCTCGGCAACCACTTTGTTGCAACCACAACTGTTTCTGAGGAACTACATTGTTTGGTGGAAGAATACAGTTTTTATTAATATCATTACACTTTATTTGCTCTGTTTTATTTTGTGAAACCTTACTACGTATATGGAATAACCGTTTAATAAAAGCAATAAGCCCCGTGAAGCCGTGGTTTACAGTGAATTTTTAAAAGCTAAGAGGCGTTGTTAGGTACGACGCGAAGCGGAGTAAACCCCCTTAGCTGTTATAAATTCACTGTAAACCACGGCTTCTTGGGGCTTATTGATTTATTAAAATATACTTAATTATCATGAAAATATTTAATTTCCACAGTGCCAAAAAAGTTCTAAACATATTCTTCACGTGTATCATATGTTTGAATGCGTTATTTAATGTAGATTATGAATCAGAAGTGAGCAGACTGCTCCATTGGCTGATAAAAACCAGACCTTGTGTCTTGACATAAACACCTCTCCTTGTGCGCAGGTTTGCTGTGGCAACGCCTGATGAACTGCTGGCTAATAACGATGATTGTGCCATCTGCTGGGATTCAATGACTACAGCACGCAAGCTGCCCTGTGGCCATCTTTTCCATAAGTGAGCAATAACCAGCTATTGTCAGCACTTTGGTTCTGGAATATTTGAATGCTAATCTGACCATTAATGGTTTATGTCCAGTTCCTGTCTGCGCTCTTGGCTGGAGCAGGACACCTCCTGTCCCACGTGCCGTATGTCACTGGACATTAATGAAGGCGGGAGGGAGAGAGAGGAGGGCCAGAGGGAGCCGCTGGATGATAACTTGGCTGCTGGACCAGGAACAGAGGCCCGACCGCACCTTAACCAGCATAACCACTTCTTCCACTTTGATGGTGAGGCGTTTCTTTACATATTCACACAAAATCCAGACCATTTACTGAAAGTTAGCTATAGCAGTGGCTCCTTTAGAAATCTTCATGTTTAAGACGTCACTGCCAAAATCTTATCAACTATCATATGCTTATCATTAACTTACATAATGCCCATTCAGTGCTGAGCAAGTTGATCCACCCTGATAAACAACATTGAACAAAGTTTAGCCAATCATAGCAGCATACATTTACTTACTGAAGTCTTATTGGTACAGTAGCAAAAAGCCTGTTTAAATGGATGGTAAAAAATAAAAAGTAAATACAAAACTACATGACTGCACAAAGTACCTATCTATCTATCCGTCTGTCTATCTATCTATCATCTATCTATCTATCCATCCATCTCATCCGTCCGTCCATCCATCCATCCGTCTATCTATCCGTCTGTCTATCCATCTATCTATCCATCCATCCGTCCATCCATCCATCCGTCCATCTATCCATCCGTCCATCCGTCCATCTATCCATCTATCCATCTATCTATCCATCTATCCATCTATCCGGCTATCTGGCTATCTGGCTATGTTAGAGATCAATTTTCAAATAAGGACAAACTAATTTATTAAATACAATTTTATGAATATAATAAAATAATAAAGTAAATATGAAAATTATAATAAGATGTAAGTTTAAGTTTTAAGTTTAATTCTAATTTTATTCAATAATTTATACTAAAGTGCAGAGTATTCCAAATTGTTATATTTAAGGGATGAAGTAGTGAATATCAGAAGAAAAGCCCAAAAGAAGTAAGATGGAAGCAGAATGCAAGGAAAGGGGAAAAGCAAAAGAATCATAAGAAAGGAGAAAAAAAGAGTAGAAGTAAGCCATCACAGTGGGCACAAGGAATATATGAAGGAAACTTACTTCCCCCTTAAGTGGTGTTTACATCTAATAAGAAAAGGTCAAATAGACTTATCCATTATGTCACTCATCTATTGTGTCATATGTTGTTGTATCAACCATAGGTCAGGTCAGGCTAAGTCATCGTGACTAGTCAGATAAAAATAGATGTGTGGCAAGACAAGGATTTCACACCTTTACAACAAATACAGCAAAACTAGCACTTTCAAATATCGTATCTTACATATTACAAAAACACTGTTTCTGGAAAAGAACATCTAAAAGTGTTAATGACTAATTCTGAGAAACATTATTACTCAGGCAGTAGTTGAATGATGTCCAATATCTAACAAACACCAGTAAAGAAGATATATATGTACAGTATAACACACATATTTTTGGAGAATACCACAAATATTAAGTATGAACATAAATCAAACAAAAATAAAAGATAAACACAAATGAGTAACAGTAATGAGTAAATAAATCAATAAATCATAAATTAATACATGGATATGAAAATCAAAGAAATTATAACAACATCGATTATTGGATACACCAAATATATTATTCTTATTTTTAATAACCTCTAAAACAAATAGGCTTATGGTGATTAAAGCATCATATGACATATTAATCTCCACTCGTTCACCCTCAGGGTCGCGCATTGCCAGTTGGCTACCAAGTTTCTCTGTGGAGGTCATGCACACCACCAACATCCTTAGTATCGCACAGGCCAACAACTCGCAGCTCAATGCCATGGTGAGTCCTTCTGCTGGCGTCCAGCATGTTTACAAACAGCCTCATCTGTTCTCCACATGTTATAAACCTGACTTTCTTTGAATTTCACAGGCCCATCAGATCCAGGAAATGTTTCCACAGGTCCCTTACCATCTGATCCTGCAGGATCTGCAGCTCACTCGCTCTGTTGAGGTCACCACTGATAACATCCTGGAGGGCCGGATTCAGGTGCCTTTCCCAACACAGGTGAGGTTAACACCTCTACCAAAAGGTGTTTATTAGCTGCTGAAATAATATATTGCTTGCATAGAAACTAATTTAAAAGCATGTTTCTCTCCTCTAGCCTGTGGAGCGCACACCCATACAGGTAAACACTGCTCCTGAAGATTCAGCGGGTGCCAGCAGCAGTTCAGAGGTCGCTGCCCCTGAGATGGAAGACTTTGAGGTGCGGGGGAGCCGCTTTTCCAAGTCCGCAGATGAGAGACAGAGGATGCTAATGCAGAGGAAGGAGGAGCTACTCCAGAGAGCTCGCAGGTGCGTCTCACTATAACTTCTTAACAAGTGTAAGCTGAACAGCTTGTACTGCTTTGCTCTGTTTTGCATGAAACAGTTAAGCCGTCTTTTCACAATTGCCATCGTCATTCGCATTTTTTGCTGCATTTCACCCCCTAGTGGCCTTTGCACAGAAATTTCAATTTCATTGTTTATTCACTGTGGTTGAATGAATTATCAGTATATCCACACAAAACAAATGTCCACCAATACGTTTGAAGTAGCAGGTTTTCTAGTGCTAATAAAGGTCACAAATTATTTAATTATTGTTTCGGAAAAAGTTATTTATAACCACCCATTTTTAAAGAAATAGTGTTTGAAGAATAACATTTTAGTGGGAAAACACCAATAAATCTTTATCTGATTAGATTATGTAACATTCAGCTGGGTGGTCTAGCAGCAAAAGTTCAAATATTTTAACACAAACAAAGCTCACATCGGGTCAGAAAATTCTGATCCACGCAGCACTGGTACTGCTCTGTTGAAAATAAATGACTTCCGGTCTGTCATATGTCAGAGATGGTGAAAAGCTTTACAGTATCTTCAATGATCAGTGGGAGTGCCCCAAGGCTTTGTTTTAGGTCCAGTTAAGTTTTAATATAACACTCTGTTCTCTCTTTGTTAGACGTTATCTACACAAAAAGTCTGATGAAGGAGATGTGTTCTATGCTCCTGCCATTGATACTGATGATGCCATGCCCTCCATGGAGGATGAAGACTCCGATTCAGTGACCTTGAGGCGTAGACGACTGGCGGCCGCAGCCGAGAGACGCATGCAGAGGCAGGAGCCTCCCCCATTTTAAATCGAGCAAAAACATGCATGATGCGCCTATGGTACAGCCATGCCGTCATTCAATTTTGGGCTGATCAATGCACATTTGTGCTAGATATATGTACCCATCAAACATTTCAGTTCATTGTCCATTGAAATAATATATGGTGTCATTGCCGCACCAGTGAATTATAGTACAGTTTTGGCAAGCATCAAATAAAAGAAAAAGACACATGCATCTTTCATTCATGTGTCTTCCATATGATAAATTTTTTTAAATGTTAGTACCTAAACAAGAGCATGGTTTGGACAGCTGTTCATATAAGTAAAAAAAAAAAAAGTTAAGAGTTTGCATTTCTTAAACGTCTTTGTACGAATCAGACAATTTTAATAATATTATGTTGCGTACTAACAGTTTGACTTAAGCTGCTGCTTAAGCAACAAACAACATGCTGGGGTTGATCTGTGTGGTGAACTTTGAGTTTCTTTCTTTTGCCAGCGAATATCCACACGATTTTGCTGCTGTTTAACATTAGAATCTGCCTTTAAGTCGGTTGGCTCATGCGTTCGAAAAGAGACAATCTTGCAAGTTGGAGCCATCTCTTACGCTTTTTTACCGTTTAAAAGGAAAGTGGCATAGATCCTGTCTGTTCTCGCATTGTTGCGACAACAAATTGCTCTGTGCATCATAAAAGTTGTTCATTTAGTGACATGATCTTGTTTCTCTAGTGTTGTCATTCCAAACAGACATATTTAATTCATCTCTTATTCTGAGCTTGTACTGGTGGTTATATAGTGAGGAACTGTTCATTTCCTCTCTGTTTTGTCCTGCAGTAAAGGAGAAGCTTACGGTCAGGGTAGATGTTGCGTTTAATTTAGTGAAAGTCTGTTCAATGTTGTCCTATTGTAATTTTCACAAAACTTTTTCATTAAGTTCAAATTAAATGGAGCATCTACGCTGACTAATGTCCTTTTGATTTATTCACACATAACACACGGTTATGGTCATTAGGTCAGTTTTGTAGCTTTTTCGTCAGCGTTTTATTCTGTTTGTATTTGAATGGTTTTAAAGACATTTATTACTCAGTGTACTAATGTACTAATGCCTATAAATGCTTGTTTTTTACTGGCCCATAGCATTCATAATGCATTTTCACAGGATTATTTGGACTCTGCAAACAATTCAGAATCTTGCATGTTGAGTTTGAAGTGAACAAGTTTTTCATGTAACAGAACGTGACTTTTAATTTGCATTTGCCTTCTGTTAAATAACCGTAATCTCAAGTTCAACCATCATAACTATGGCCACGTATACAAGAACTTATTGGCTTGATAGCCTGTTTGTCGACCTTGAAAAAGAAGTACATCTTCAGAATCGTCTGATGTTTTACACTGTGAATCTATTCTATCAAATATTTTTAGTGTCACATGGATGTTTTGATCTCTCTTTTTTGTTTTAATCTTTCATGTGGCCGTCTTTTTCTATGCATGAAATCACTGACTCTTTGTGTTCATATTTGTGTCCTGATCAACTTTCCCATAGACTATCCTAGTGATTCTTATGAAGCTGGTTGTTGTGATTGTAATGACCGCTGGTGGATGTAGAATATGTTTGTTTTGGTTGCACAGATGCACCTTTCAGCAGTATTTCTTAAAACACGTATTAATGAAATGTCCACTGGAGTGATTCAGATAATAATACATAATTTGATGGCCGGTCAAGCTGTTTGCTGGAAACCAGAGGGAAGCATTGGATTGCTTTATGTACACAATTCATACGTCCGTGCCTCAAATCTACAGTGAATCAATAATAGTTTGATTTGTGTAAATAATTTTGTAATAAAGACTGTAAAATACATGTGAAATTACCCTGTACAAAATAAAAGTCACAGCTGCTTTAGAAGCTTTTACCCACATTCCCCAGTGTCCCGGTGTGTTTTCTGTTGAATATATACAAAAACACAAGGAACATGTAAAAACATTACAGGTGGCAACCCTGAGATACAATATTCCAATTTTTCACGAGTCAAGTCTAGAAAAAAAAATTCAATTTTAATTCAGCTTGACTGTTTCAAATTCATAACACTACAAAACAGATTTACTTCAGAATAAATTACATTTTGAGGTGAATTTATATACTAGCAGTCAAAAAATTATATTATTTTTAATGTCTTTTTTTAATTTGTAGGAAAATAGAAAACATGTCAATTTAATATATTACAATAACTTTGCAATGCAATAACGTTTCAAAACATTAGCTTTATACGTTTTACTTGTATAGCTTTAACCTTGGTGACCATAAAATAGTTAACATCTGTTTTGGTTGCAAAATTTAAATGTTTGGTTTCCGAAAATAGAAGAAAGAAACTCATACAGGTTTAGAACAATGCCAGGTGAATAAATTATGCAATTTTTGTTTTGCTTTCATTCATTCAATCATTCATTCAAAGTTAAGGGCATGTAAACAGTGTGAAGCTGTGCCATGTGTGTTGATTGGCACTAGAGGGCGCCACAGATCCATCTGCGAACAAAATCTGACATTTAATCTGAACCGAATGTTTGCTGGAAACTTCAGATGGGCACCAAATCACCAGAATATAGGCCTATACTTAAAATAAAAAGACACTTAATTAGACTTAATTGCGTTATTTTATATTCTGAAAGTAAATACGATTAAATGCAATTTACAAATCTAAAGCTAAGAGCACACCTAATTGCAATGATCAATTCATTTGATTAAGTGTTCAGCTGTATTCATGTATTGACTGAGCTCAGTCTCTAATGAAGAGTTCATTGATTAACGCTTTAGCAGCCATCAGCTCTGCTCATAAAAGAAGAGCTTTAGCTTGAGGTCATTGATATTTGTTACTGACATCAGTTAAGCACTAACTCAAAATACAGTGGTGCATTTGAAATAGACAGTCATATGAGTTTGGAACAACACGAGAGGGAGTAAATAACGATTTGCTTTCATAAGGAATAGTTCACTTTGGGATCAACTGCCTTAAATGGTTATTATACAAGCTGAGAGGTTTAAGGCAGCAACCAACATCTTTCATACACATGTGCATACCTTTTATTTCCGTATAAACACACTAGCATTACTCTATCACAGATAAATCTATATTTACACTTTATAGGCCTAATGAGCTTGAGTGAATATCATGTACAGTCCCTTGAGTGCTATTTCGTAATTGTTCACTTTCTAGGACTAGTCAAGGACAAACAAATGCATACATTTATGGGTTAAGTGCTTTTGCTCTTGTCTGCATACATTGTGGTGGTAATTAATGGGTTTGTTCATTTCCGGCGAAGATCTCAAGAGGATTTTAATTTAGTTAATCAATAAATAGTCAGTTCAATCATTTTTAGTGCTTACTGCACTTCTGTGAAGTTGCAGTTAAATTTTTTGTTAATATGTAGATGTTTTGAAATGCACATTTTCACATTGAGGTTATTCAAATTAACTGTATCTGAATAGCTAATTAAAGGGGTCATATGATGCGATTTCAATTGTTCCTTTCTCTTTGTAGTTTTACAAGCTCTTGGTGCATAAAGAAGATCTGTGAAGTTGCAAACACAGACTGTAAGTACGTTTTCATATTTAAAGGATTTGCCACTGACGATTCAAACGTGAGTTTTGAGCAGTGTGGAATAGCGCTTGTTGTTTGTCATTTCTCCGATCACAAATGCAGACATGGTTTTATGTTTACGCGGCGCGATGCAACGCAACGCGTAAAAAGACAGCATAAATCATTATAATCCGTAATTATGTCCCCACTGGATGCAACAAATGCCTCGTTTGTAATGGGTTTTAATGTTTTTGTCTCGTCGCTCCAGCCGGACAGGGCATCAACAGTATGGTAAGTGGTGTAACATTTCCGTCTCACGCTTGAGGTATTCAGCCAATCACAACACACTGGATAGCTGGCCAATCACAGCACATTATTCAGAACGATGAGCTTTGTAAAAATCGCCGCGTTTCAGAAAGGCGGGGCATAGAGGAGAAACAATAATGTACAGTATGTGGAAAATAATGTGTTTTGAACCTTAAACCGCATAAACACATTTCATTACACCAAATACACAAAATAATGTTCTTTTTAGCAACATCATATGACCCCTTTAAAACATAGGTGAGAGTTCAAAAATCAGACATAATAGAGAAGTCAGTTTGCCCAGGCCGAAACAATGGGTTTTATTTTTTGTTGTACTTTCGTTTGTACTGTTTAAATTTTGCTGAAAATAATGTTTAATGTCAGGTTCCTTCTAACAACTTTGTGGCATGCTGTCAGGAAAAAATCAAAATACTGTACATCCTTTTCCTTTACATAGATTCACTTTCACAAATAAACCTACCCTTAAAAGTAGGCTACTCGCTGAAGTAGAACGTGTCATCTTGCTCTCTCCAAATGCCTATTTTTAATTGGGGAGGGGGGATATGTGTTCATATTTAAAACACAGTGAATATTAAAAAAGAAAAGGAAAGGAAAAAATCTGCATTTAAGTCCATTTAATACTGTCGTGATTTTTAGATCAGGCAGCTCTACTGAAAGATTCATGTGTGTGTGACGTCAGACGCCTCTGTCATAACGCAGGGAGATGTTTGAGCTCGCTGGCGGGTTGAAATGTTTCCCCTGAGTGCTTTTACACCGGCAGAAATCAATAGCGGCTCTGCTGTCACCCTCTCAGCTCGGCGACTGCTCTTCAAGCAGGTTTGATGTGTCTCTTCAGCGCTTCTCACGGGGACTAGCGAGAGCCGTCACTAAATCACGTCAGGTTTCTCTCTCTGATTTTCGCGGCTGTTCTGTCGCTTTTCCCGCGCAGCGCGGATGGGAGTGAATCAATAGGAACTTTGATTTCGCGCCATCTGAGGTACCAGCGCGCAACTTTGAATGCTTCCATTACCTCAATTTAACCTTTTTTGAGCTGAAAGCATAACTTTGAGAGGCAGCTTTTTTCTCTATGGGTTTTTAAAGTTTTAAGAAGTCAGTTAACATCATTTTGTAGAGCAAGCCACACATCAGAGTTCAGAAATAATTGACGTTATAAGACTTCGTTTTGTCAAATGAAAAAAAAAAAAAAACTGGCTTGTTCACCCTAAATTAAAATGTCATAATTTATTCATGTTGTTCAAACCTAGTATTATTTTCTTTCTAATGTAAAACATGATGTCCAAGCATCTCTTTCATAAAACAAAAGTGGATGGAAGGCCCATAAGGTCATGATGACTCATGTCAGTATTCCTGTTGGTATTAATCATGTTCATGCCTATAAAGGGGTGTGAATTTGAAAGACAACAAGGGCTTCTCAGTTCTTGCTCTCACCGCCTTGCAGATGTGTCCTTTATTTTTGCTATGTTTGATCAACTATTGGGACAAAGGGCTGGAGAACAGAAAATGTAATAAATGAGGAGTCACTACAGCTCAGGGGAAGTTATGAGTTTACCAAACCTACATATATATATAGCACACAAAATGTATTGACTCCTGTTAAGATACTTTTAAAGTGCTCATTTTGTGATTCCTCCGAAGAAAGAAAATAAGACTGGAGCAACACATGGGTGAGTAAATTATTAGAACTATTCATTTCAAAGTGATGTAGGCCTAGTTGTTTTCTTTTTAGAATATCAGATGTGAAATATTGTTACTAACTGACAAATATCACTGACAGCAGTGTCTTTGAGATATCACTTCAAGCTCTTTAAACAGCTATAGGAAAAGAGTCAGGGGAGGAGCCCAAGCATTTTTAGCCAATCAGAGGACTAGCCAGTTACAAATGCTTCTGGCTGTCAGTCATTTTGTGCATCTTTGCAGGACAAAGTTTTGGATAGAGGACTTGTTGTTGAGCCTATATTGAAATAGTGGAAGTTAGCAAAATGGCAGAAAACACTTACAAAACTTTTTTTTTTTTTTTTTTTAATTGAGCCGTTTTTATTTAAATTTTTTTGAACTTTTGACTTGAACTTGATTTTTTTTTTTTTTTTGAGAAAGCAACGAAATCAATTAATGGGAATAACGTTATCATCAAGCTAGACATGAGCTAACTTGTTCAATTCAATTCAATTCAATTTGGGTTAACTTGGTCGATTATCTTTTTTTTCTTATACTGACTAGAGGTGAGCATCTTCACTATGGGTCAAAGGTTAATAAAATCCTCCTTTTCCCATCCCTGCTCTGACTGATAACCCCCCCAGTCCAAACTAAGCCTCTAATCACAATATTATTAGAGAAACCCCATCTGATCAGTATATAAATCTCTCCATCCAATTACAAGATGTAATATTTCTGCACTCAAGCTGGTAATGAGCTCTAATGCCTGTGCTGGAGTTAATCCCCCTCGGATGCAGCACAGATCAGATGTTGCCTCTGTAATTAGACTGGCAGAAAATCATTATTTCATGTTTGAGGAAAGAATGAAGTCAAAGGAGAGGTAGTCTTTGTGCTGCTCCTTTCTGAAATGTTAATTGCGGTTTAATGTTTTAATCTAGAGTGTTGAGTGTTTGCCGAACACTGTAGAATGATAGGCATATACTAACAGTGGAATTCTTTAAATCAAAGTGATGTGAATGTGAAAGAGAGTCTTCTTTTAAGTCAGAAATGGAGAAATTCTAGTCACACTAGTGCGTGTCTGCTTAATATTGTAACTAAAATGTACAGTTTAGGCCCAGATAAAGTCCTTTGGATGAAACAATATAAGCAAATGTAAAAATGTGAAATATAAAAATGCAAGTTAGACTGTACTTTTTTTTTATTTTTTAAATGAAACCTTTTTTGCAACCCACAACAGGATATTCAGCAAGAAAGAAAAAGTTAATTGAGAATTTACTGTAAAAATTGTGTTCTGTCATGACAACTCTTGGAGGGATTAGCATGGTAATGTACATGACAATCTTAATGTATTTGGTTTTGGCGGAATAGATCTGCTACGCTGCTGCTGCGTCAGATCAAGTACCAAAACTTGCCACTGCCAATACATCCACAACATGCTGCTGTAAGCATGTAAGAAATACTGCTGCTGCACATATAACACATATGAATAACCCCTATATAGCATACATGAATCACCCCGTAGCAGATCTATACAGGTGGAGCTGGGGAAGGTGGAGGGTTTCTGAAGTGCGCTGCAAACTGCTACAGCAAACAAAAGCCAGGTATTTGAATATTGAGCAGTAAGCTCATTGGCTACCGATACAGGAGAGAACCAATCAGCTGCCATGTGACAATGATGTTGCTAGGTCAGATTGAGCAAGACCTATTGGACTGCGGCATCTAGAGTTTCATGCCAGAACTCTGTATTTACATAACACAGTAAGAGCCAGGAGAGAAGGCTGTGACACACCAAGCCAATGGCTGGTCGTCGCCAGTGTCAAGCCATTGTTGAGCTTCCGTCGGATGAGTTTTGGGGCTTTTTTCCACAGGCAGGTGCAGAAAATTTTTGCTAGTTGGCCATTGGTGGAAGTCTTTGTGCTGTATTCAAGCACAAATTTTGGTCCATACACAAGCGACTTGAGGCAACACCACAGAGTGCGACTTTCATCAGCTAGTTTTTTGATGTTGGTTTGGTTTGTTGGGACCTTATTAAATGAGAGAGCTTTGTGAGATCAACTGAAATTGAAAGTTCTTTGAGATGCAGAGGAATTTTCACCTCAACATCCAATATGGTTACATATCAATAACATTAAACCTTACTGGTTCCCATGATAATTGACTTAACGGAAGAACCAGTGAAGATTGATGTTACTGATGTGTCACCATACTGGATTTTAGCATGATTATTCATGAGATTGACTAGATTAAACCACTGGAGTATAGATAATTTATATGCTACCGTTATATCCTTTTTGGAGCTTGGACCCTTTGGAATCCATTAACAAAAACAGCTCAGAGGTTCTTCAAATACCTTATTTTGCATTCCACAGAATAAATATAATCATACGTTTTTGTGTTGACATGTGGGTGAGTAAATGATAACAGATGTATTTATTTTTTTCATTTTTGAGTGCACTATCCCTTTACGCACATCCACGTACACAAGGCGATCTTAGCTAGAGATTTTCAATATGTTACCCATCAGACACTCTGTAATATGTACTGTCTTAAGAGACAGGTGCAGCATGCACTCTTGTGTTTGCATCTAAACTGAGGTCATGGTCTCCACTCGCTGTATGGAAGAGGGTTGGGAGACCAGGTTCAATGAGCATTCCAGCGGCTTTCTCTCCCTGCAGAGGACATAACAGATGTGGATTTACATACACCCCCAGCATCCCACTCTGATGAGATTATCCGAGAGTGCCGAGAAAGACTCATACTTAATACACGCCTCGAGGAGGGCCAGGGGAGCCAGGCCCTCCGAGAGCATAGGGGACAAAAGCAGAAGGGGAAAATGTCAAGCTTGCCAGAAGGGAACAGGACAACAAACTGCTTTTGCCGCTCTTCATGCTCTGTCCCTGACAAGAGGGTGGCTGGATTAGCATCTCATAAAGGCTGTGGCAATGCTGTTGGCAATTACTACAAGATGAAGGCTCTTAATGTGTGTATTCGAGAATTCTGTCTCGGTTTGTAACCGCATTACGATCTTCTTCTTTTTTTGTGGCAAAAGTTTTTGATAGGTTTTTGTTTGCAATATGATCAAATCAAGTTTATAGCCTGACGCTTGTTTAGTTCAAAAGTGTCCAGACCTGTAAACAGCTCTGTTGTGTCATGCCAATTCTTGAGTCAGTCTTCTTATGGTAATTGAACTGGTTCATGGTCATGTCCACCAGACATTGATCAGACACGTTTTGCATTCTAAAATGGCTTGTAGACACATACTAAAATGTGTTATTTAAACCATTTTTAAACTTGGCACACATCTTGCTCGTGGCGTAAAATGGTGGAAAACTGTTAGTCCTCACAAAAATCATAGACCTGTTTGTTACAAAGATGTTGCTTTGGCTGTATCAGCAGTAAAAGGGATATCAGAGGGAGTTGTACACCATGTAGACTGTCAGTTATGCACAGCATGTTTCAAGTACCCTCAAAGCTTCTTTGAGTCATCACCTTTAAAGCATCAAAATATCAAACTCAAAGAATGATACCATTTTTAGTAAATTATTAAATGATCCTTAATCCTAGTCGTCATTCCTTGGGAAAGAAGAGGACATTATTTTAATGGCAAATAAACACAAGAGGGCCACCACACAGCAATCCCATACTACACCTGATGCCCTGAATCCATGTATTGGAGGCTCTCCCCATCTATCGTTGGGGTCTTAAATTATGCAGTAGGCATTGTGTTGGGCGCCTGAACCTGTCATGGTCCTGTATGGCTCAAGCTTGTGATTCATAATTAAACTGTTTGTGGGGCCTGTGTTCGAATATGAAAGCTGCGACAGAGTGGCCTTGTCCAGAAAGCACATGCTATATTGATTTCTCTTTCTCTGAGATACTTGGCCTTGACATTTTCCAGCCGTTTCCCACATTGTTTTGCAAGTTTTATTTGTTCCGCTAGCGTGGGCTCTCTCTCCCACTGAGGGCATGCCCTGGCAACCCTAAATTAATCCCTCTTCTTCTTCAAACTCTGGTTCGATATGTATCCATGAGTTATGTCTATCTGCAGAGAGTCCAAACTCATCATCTCGAGAGGAGGTAAACGTGGCTTATAATTATGGGCTGTGTTCATTTACATGTGTTAATCATTTAGGTGATGGGCTGCTCATCCTGATACCGGCAGGTCAGGCCCCTGCAGACACAAGAGTCAAAACCCAATTATATGCATGATTAACTTTATCCTAAGCTGTTTCCCCACAGTCAAGACTCTCACTGGATAAGAGGACAGGGCAGCGATGTGTGTATGTGTCTGTGTACTTGTAGAAGGGTTGAGTGGCATATGAATTACAAGTAGTTTAAAGCTTGTTTAATTGCTCTTGAATGTTAATTTGGTTTTGACAGGTCTGAGAAAGTTATATGATGGTAGTATATCAGAATTTCCACAAGTATCCAGAAACACTACTCCATTCCAGTTTGACTCTGATGTGAACACATTTAGAGATGCAGAGCCAGACTGAATACAGTGTAGTTTACCTTAAATGTTATTATAGCCTAGAACCAGTCACTTCTGACCAACATGTAAAGTAAACAAACCACTTGTATGTGCTGTTCAGAGGTGGGTTTAAGAGAAATAGTGTATATCTTGATGGTGGATATCATTTCATAAATATTATTTCGGTAACACTTTAGTATAGGGACCAATTCTCACTATTAACTAGTTGCTTATTAGCATGCCTATTATTAATATATTGGCTGTTTATTAGTACTTATAAAGCACATATTCTGCATGACCATATTCTACATATCTAATCCTACCCAGTACCTAAACTTACTAACTATTAATAAGCAGCAAATTAGGAGTTTATTGAGGCAAAAGTCATAGTTAAAGGCTTGTTAATAGCGAGAACTGGACCTTAAAACAAAGTGTGACCATTATTTCTTAGTCCTATATCCTGGTTCTTTCCTAGTCTATAGGAGTATACTAAACCAGGAGGTAGATTTCTATTCTCTTACTGTTGTCAGTTTCAGTGGTAATGGAGAAGATTTTTTCACTCAACCAAAAATGCCAGATCTCAGTAACCAAGATTGGAGTCTTTCCAATATTTTCTAGTTCATAAACATGATCCCTTTCTTTGGTTGGTTGAACCATTGGATATCCCAGCAATAGATGACCGGAGACAATGAAGCTAAATTATTTGGAAAGTAGACCATTTAAGACTTTGTTGATTTATATATCAACAGTAAATCCAGGCACATTGTAGACACAGACCAGCACCCTCATTCCACCCAGTTCAACAAATCTGGCTGTATACAAGAGCTCTCTACAACTGAGGTTGCCCTGGAACCACAAATTCAGTCCCAGATATGTAGGTCCTTTTATCTTCATTGGAAAAAGTAATTGTTTCATATCAGTTACATCTCTTTGTAGAATATCTTCTGAAGCTCTGGCTCCAAATGGAACTTATTTCATAAACCTCTAGACATAGAGACTAGCCCATGTCTAGTAACCTTATTTACTCAAGGATATCCTGGATTCTAGACATTGTCAAATGTTCTACCTAGTAGACTTGAAGGGCTACAGTCCTCAGGAATGTTCCTGAGAGGTTTAGGTATTACAGATCCATTCACAATACTGGATTTCCACTATAATCACGGCATTGCCTTTCTGCTGAACCACCATTAAGAGCAAGGAGGTGGACGTTAGGGCACTTGTACATGGTGAGGTTTGTAATCCTCCCTAATGCCAGAGGTGTATCACCATTAATGGTCATACATACACTTGCTCTGGCCATTCCTATAACTGTGACCCTGCTTTGTGCCTTGGATTCTTGTGAGTCAATGTCTCTGAATATGACTCTTAATTCTACTGCAGTAGAAAAAACATTGCACTTGATTTATACCCTTTACACAATTACACCATTCTTTAGTGTAATACGATGCTCATTATGGTCTCCAAAGCACCTGCATTCACTGATCAATTAAGTGATGTTCTATTTACATAGAATCTTCCTGAGAATTATTGTTACAATCTACGCTCAATGCACAAGAAAGTCCATGTGAGCCCTCCTTTTGGCACCGACAAGAATTTGACTGAAGAGCGATATTTTAAACAACATTTAGTGATCAGCTCTGTCTAGTCTCCTTCTTTTGTGAAAATAGAACAAAGAAATCCCCTCTGTAGTGAATTCAGTGGGAAAATGTTTTATTAATTGCCATATGCCTATTGATTCCTCTTTCAAGTCTATTCTTTTGTTCTTCCTTTCTGGTGGCAGCAGAAGGATCTGTAAGTTATGTGGAGTGTCAAAGGTGTCCTTTTGATGTAGATGACAGACCCCATGCTAAGTAACACCTGTGCCGGGTCTGGGCTTGTCTGCTCTAGTCTATTTGCATCTGAACTGCCGGACAGATCAACCCATCAGACAAAATTAATTGAGCCCAGAGAGGCATAGCGTTGGTCATTGTTTCTTATCTAGGACATCTCAAATATGGGGATATGTGTCGTAGTTTTCAGACTTGAACCACATACGTACAGTTCTTTGTTTTATGTGCAGTAGATGCTTATTTCCATTTCTCTCTTTATCTTATATTTTAAACTCTTTGAGCATCCTTTAGATAATGGTGTACTGTTCAGCAGAAGGTGCAGCTATCAGCAGGGAAGCCAGCATCAGCGAGTAGCAAAAACCACAAATGCCATGTACCTTATAGTGGACCCCCTCATTGCCGCCCATGGCACTGACAGACTAGCAACACGGCACAGCTAGACGCTCAAAATGCCAAGGGTTAGAAGATACAACACACAATACTCAAAAGAGGGCCTCAAATTGAAAAGACGCAGAGGCATACATAAACGGTGACCTGTCATTATTTCTCAAAGGCCTGCCTTTCAGACGGTCTCAAGAAATGTCTCTCTGGTTATATTTGCACCCTTCAAATTGCCTTGCCCTAAAACCATGATGGTTTGAACAGTGCAGCCGCATATTCATGATGATAGATGTCTGCCTCGCCTCATTCTGAATTTATAAGCTTTAAAAACTCCCATGACATACTGACGCCTCTGCTTAGAACAGGTGGTACATTATTAAAAACTCCACACTTCTTTGGTTGTCTTTGATATTCCTCATCTCATCAAGGATTCACTTTTTAGATGTAAATACCAGGAGTCGAGGGAGCTGTTACTAGGTAAAACCCACACGCTCTTGCTGTCACTTTAAATTTTTTAAAACAGACAGATGTGAAAAGCGGAATAAAAGGGGAAGAGCTGCGAACTGTCCGTCCCGTGGCAGTATAGCAATGCAGATGGAATCAGTTGGAAGCCAAATGTATAATAGATTGTGATCAGTCGCCACTCAAGAAGATGGTAAACTGCCAAAGTCTGCATTTATTCACGCTCTTAGATAACAATGCAGGTAGCAGCTTTCAAATACATCTCCTGACCAGTGTTATGCAGTAACTAGTTACAAGTAATAATATTACAGTACTTTGTGCAGCAACTGGTAGTGTAACTAACTCAGTCACGACTCATGAACAGCAGCAGGCAAGCTTGGAATATGGAAAAGCTTACATTCAGAGGATGGAAATATTGCCATTACATTGATTTTGTGAGAAGAAAAGATGATCTGAACGCCGATTTGTAAGTTGTGGCATTACTTTACTCTGGTATTACATGGCTTGCCTTCATCCCTCTGATCCCGATATACATTGTGTTACTATAATAAAAAATCTATTTAGAAAGCGAAACATTTTCTTATGAACTTATGCTGTTTCTTTTGATAAACTGCATCATGAAATATAATCGTATACGGGTAACAGAAATTATAGCTACAGTTAGCTTCAAGCTACACATGACAATTAATGAGGTTAATACAACACTTAAAAGTCACTATTATCATTGGTTACACTTTATTTTAAGGTAAAGAGTGAAAAATTGAAGGGGGTCTGAATACTTTCCGTACCCACTGTATGTAACATGTGTAACAGGGACACCTTAAAATAAAGTGTTACCTCATCATCGAGTGTTTGTAATAACTTCTGACTGCGATCCAATGTGGATTTTACGCAATTACAACTGTGGGGCTTGAAGGAAAAGTAATGTAACTAGTAGTGTAACTAATTATTGTTGCCAGAAAGTAATAAGTAAAGTAATAATATTACTTTTGAAAGGAGTAACGAGTAATAAAAGTTTGAGTAATGAGCCCAACATTGCTTCTGACACATTTCATTGTCCTTGCTAGTTAGCCAGGTATTTGGTTTGCTTTTATCAGCAGCCTTTGTTTCCTTGTAGTCTCTCCCAAGATGATGGTTTAAAAAACCATTAATGGATAATTCAGCAAAAAAAAAAAAAAAAAGTCCTGTCACATTTACTCATCTTTATGTCTTTCCAAACCTGCATGACTTTGTGTCTTCTGGGGAACGCAAAGAAATTTATTATCGTTATTTGTGTTTCACTAAGAATTGTCATCTCTTCGAGATGTTTTATGTGTATATTTGATGTTCCATCTATAGGTGCATCTCAATAAATTAGAATGTCGTGGAAAAGTTCATTTATTTCAGTAATTCAACTCAAATTGTGAAACAAAGAACCAAAGACTTAAACTACTTCAGTCTGTGTGCATTGAATTTATTTAATACACAAGTTTCACAATTTGAGTTGAATTACTGAAATAAATGAACTTTTCCACGACATTCTAATTTATTGAGATGCACCTGTATATAATGTGTGATTTATAGTGCATGTTGGCATCTTCTCAGTGGCTCAGGCGACTGCAGGGCAAGATCTCTGGTGTATGAGCGAGTAGCGGGTTACTGGAAAAACAGTGGTGTGATAACATATGTCACTGCCAGATCCTGGAGAGCGTTGGATGGAGGGGCATCATAGGGGGTATGTTTGTGATAATAGTGTATGTTTGTGATGTGATGTCACCAACCAACACCGAAAATGTTCACTGCAGGTTGAATCCGCGTTTAGTATGTGGATTGCTGGAGGTGACACATCAGATCACTAGGATGCAGTTGGTACAGATTAGGGGCAGTGGAGATGGATTATTGGGGTGAAAAATGACTCCGAGATGGAATTATGGGAGGGCTGGCTGGCAAAGAACAGATCCTGACAGCTGTTGGTCCTCGAGCTTCTCTCAGCAGGAGATACTCGCAGACATGACCACAGACGCCTACCGCAACAACAGCCAACAGGCGGAAATATTATCCTACACACAAACAGACAGGAAAAAATATTACTTCATAATGTTTTAAAGTTCTGTGTGGAGCAGTTACAAAATAGAGATGAACAGTGATGCACCAAAGTTTTTTTTTTTTTTAACCGAAACACCAAAAAACGAAAGTGTTCATTTGGCCCAAAATCAAAAATAAATTTGGGCCAATTTGGGTAATTGAACTTAAATTCAGGGTGTCATGCTCAAAGGTGATAAACCAGCCATAGTAAAGTTCTTTGGCAATGAGCCGCCTCTCTATATATTTTAGCTGAACAAAATGTCCATATTGCTACTCTATAGCATAGGTTTTGTCCACGGTAGAGTGCATCCACCCTGCTGAAATACATAAAGGATATTTGTGTTGTTTAACATTTAATTATTGCAGGTTTGCATCATATTCTGAGTTGCATAATTTTTATTAATTTTGAGGAATACTGAATCTGTGTTGTTTTTTTTTTGTGAGTGAGTGAGATGAATTAATGCATATTCATATTTATTTTAGAACTACAGTAACATCT
>NW_015558590.1:630022-640293 GCF_001515605.1 Sinocyclocheilus anshuiensis | reverse complement strand
ATTTGAAAAAGTAACTCAGATATTCTCTTGTAAATTAAAAAGTAATGCATTACTTTACTAGTTACTTGAAAAAAGTAATCTGATTACGTAACTCGCGTTACTTGTAATGCGTAACCCCCAACACTGCTGCTGACATATTTACTTGCTGTAGCTTAGGTGTGAATGAAATAGACACTGGTAAATGTCAAAACGCGTCATCGGAGAAGAGCTAACTAGTTCAGTCAACAATTTTGGCAGAAACCACCAATTCTTCTTTTTGTACACCTTTACGACTGAATGTTTTTGGTTGCCAAAATGCTGGTGAGATTAAGTTATTGAAGACAATATATATCATAGAGAGCTATTTTAAGCTGGACAAGTAAGCAATAAACGTAGCAATGTGCTAAAACCCCTCCCTGTTGAAAAAAACAGCATATGCTGGTTAGGTATGTATTGACGCTGGGATGCTGGTTTAAGCTGGTCCTTTGCTGGTTTATTGCTGGTCATGTGCTGGCAAAGGACCAGCATAAACCAGCAAAGGACCAGCTTAAACCAGCATCCCAGAATCAAAACATACCTAACCAGCATATGCTGGTTTTTTCAACAGGGCTCAAAACCCCTTTGCATACAAATAGCAATGCCTGGACAACATTTGTGGCACAGGTAAAAACTACACATATTTCGATCTTTTTCTTTTGAAGTCATATCTACTTTATAAGTAGCTCTCATTAAGACTGACTTTTAACAAAACATTAGCATAAAACATCCCAGGAGTGTTCCCGAACGTCATATTTTCAGTTGTACATGGCATATGTGTTTTATCTAAACATATTTAGTTTAGTTAGTTAGTTAGTTTAACGTTACTGTCTGTCCAGATTTCCTGAACAGAAATTCATCTTTGGCACTGGCATAGAAAATATATCCTAACAGATAATACTATACATTCACATATCACATTAAAAAAAAAAAAAAATGTACTCACAAATTTCCATATAAAACGTAAACTTGATGTATCTGATTCCTATGTTCAGGTTTCTTTAGGAGACCTTTCTCTCACGCATGGTCCTCAATGCAAAGCCAGTCTTTGAGGTTGCCAGATCCTTGTTTTCCATCAAGGTTCATAAGGGTAAAGGTGACAGGGCTCCTTTCTGCAATTCCTGTGTTTTCATGCATGCGGTATCTGGCAAAGTTGTCACGAGCTTTGCAACCAAACGCTTTTTGATTATTAATTCATCGCGGTTTCCTGCCTGTTTGCTAAGTAGCCTCCCTATGTGACTATAACTTGAATCGAGATGTTTGGAGAATTGAATTCATCTATCTAGTGCCTATAAGTAAAAAAAGAAAAATTGTTATAATAAAAACAGCTGGGCTGATATTAAAATGGATGAGCCGCTGCTGCTAATACCTGCAACCTCAAATATACGTAAAACTTTTATCCGCAGTATTTACGGCAAATCACCTAAAGCGCTTTCAGAATAGATAAAAATGTAATCATATATTTGTGCCTTTCCATTTCAGATGAAGGAATCCATTCACTAGCACACTCTCGCTTTCCGAGCCATTATTCAACTACAAAGCAAACCATATTCATCATTGTGTTTTAATCACATCAAAAAGAAATATAGTGCTACCCCAGGGTGCTGGCAGGAATACGGAGTCCTCCATGATGTTATTGTTTCCAGCACTGCCAAACAATCTCAAAAATTGACTTAGAATAAATGTATTTTTAATATGATAACTCAACCCTTGTGAATACAGAGGCACTCTGTCAATTGTTCTTGCTGTATGCGTTGCTTTACAGATGTAATGCAGGAGTGCTTGTGATATAGCGATATTAAACCTGCGAGCGCTGCCTTTCAAACTTTGTTCCGGCTTTCCGGATAACATTCTCTTTCCTTCAGCTTAACTAAATGCTCTAACAGATGAGATGAATGCATTGGTTTACAAAGTTTACTGCAAATGCTTCGTGTGTTCCTCGCGGTGTTAAGATGCGCGCTAATCAGATCTCAGATGCACTTTTCGTGCACTTTATATTAATGTGATTTCAGCTCAGTGCTGTTTAAAGAATATACCTGCTCCTACATGAAATAATGCAATCAGACAGAAAAGAACACATGAGCTGATTATGAGTAGAATAGACTGGGGCTAGTTGTCTCACAATGGGATGTTGTCAAAAAGGCATGTATCTAAGTAACTGGAAGATTTGGAGTCAAAACTCCAATTACGCTTCTTTTTCTGTAGTGAGTGTGTAAACACCTAGTTCAAAAGTGCATAAATTAGAGTACATTTTGTCAGTTTTGTCCTCCAAACATCATATCATAAAATCCCAACATGGTGTTTTTATAATAGCTGCTGGGTAAAGAAGTGAACACGATAAAAACACTTGGATACATTAAAGCAAGGTAGATTTTCAACAGAAAGGCTGAACTATACAAGAGAAAAGGTTGATTATTTTTCATAGACCTCAGATTGGGGCAGTTTGTCACAATTTTATGAGGGTAGGTCACATGGTTTGCATCTTTAAACTTATTTATTACAGTTAATGTTGGCCAAAACTATGATTTGATCCTTTTAAAAAAAAAAAAAAAATTAAATATTTGTTTCTTAATCCGTTTAGTGTTTACATTTTTGTCTAAAAGGCCTATAATAGGCTGTCTAATGGCTGAGTCCCATTGTGACAAGTGTGATGACGTGCTTTAACATTGATTAAATTAACAATTTTCAGTGACATTTTTTAAAGGTATGCACCAATGCAGATTTTACCTTTCACAACATTAACCATCCCTGAGAAATATTCACTGGAGTGAGTGTGACAACTAGCCCCGACCTCCCTTGCACGATTTTCATTCTATTGTAGGTCATTCTAACTGTATTTCAGTTTATTAACTTGCTGGACACAGGGCATTATAATGCTCAGCTCAATTCACTTCACAAATCATCAGAATCGGTATTCCTTCCCATTTCAATAAACAAGGCGTATTGTTTTCTGTCTCCAGGTGTGCTAAATTATTCAGTCTTTCATGTAAATAACCAAACAAGCCTTGGCATCCAAAGACAATGCGAGGTGGCATGTCTTAATTAGCCAATCATCCGTCAGCACACAATTATCCGTGCGTCAGGCACTCTTATTGAATGTGGCGTGCGACGACAGCGGGCTTGTGTTTCGTTTGTGGCGAGCGGTGCGAGTTATTTGCGCGGCGAGGACTGTAGTTGCTAAGGGACGCCGAGGCTCCTAATGATCCTTTCAATTAAAGAGGAGCCCTGAGGCTGTAGCACAGCTGTCTGTTTAAAACGCCTCCTCTCTTAATGCCCGCCTGAGCCTGCTCAGCATGCGCCAGTGTTTTAAGTCAATATTATTTTAGAGACTACCTCCCATCTATTATTAAGTAAATTGAGCCATCAGCGTCTTTGGCCATTTTGAACCCTAAATGAAATCTATTTGCCAAAGGCCTGGAGGACTGTCAGTGTGTAATACAATAATAGACTGGATGGTGCGCTTGTTAGGAGAATGAATAATAACTGCACAAATAATTCACCTTTAAATCGGAAGATCAGTGGTTCTCGACTGGTTTTGCTTTGGAACCCAGATTTTACATTGGATAAGGTGATGCACTCTTAAAAATAAAGGTTCTTTACTGGAATCTGTAGTTCCAAGAAGAACCTTGAACATCCATGGAACCTTTTCTTTGCACAAAAGGGGGAAAAAAAGTTCAAATTTTCAACAACAACAACAACAAAAGTTATTTTAAAAACTGTTTGCTAAAAGGTTCTTTGTTGAACCCAGAATGGTTCTTCAGTATCAAAAATCAAATTTTGCAAGCTTTATCTTTAAGAGTGTCATACCAAAATTGTTGATGTACAAAAGGAAAAAAGTCCTTAAAATCAAACATTGAGATGTATTACAATTACTATAAACTGTACAGACCCAACGAAATGCAGAATTGTTTGCATGACATACGTTCAATTTTCTAAATATATTTGTCTTTTGAATTTTGAGGGTTTCGTGTTCTTAACAATTCACATAAAATGCATTTTCTCAACACAAACCATGTTTGTTATAATTGCAAGTGATTTTAATGATTGTTCCCCCACCTCAACTGTCTTTAATGCCATCTGCATCATTTGACTAGCTTTTACCAAATGACAGATGCATTTGATTGGAAAGTGCAGCATTGACAGCACAGGAAAATATGGGACTCATTCATATCCTAGCTATGCATAGTTGGCCAGTTGCATTTACATTCATATTAGCATTTTTTTTTTCACTTCTATTTGAGATCAGAAGAGTCCTGCGACCCACCAGTTGAGAGCCACTAATTTGCATTATAAGAGTTAATGAGACACAATGATTAGAAAAGCTTCAGATGAAATAAAAAGAAACTAATTTCCAATGCATTATCAGATGTAAAACATTTAATAAATGTCAGCCAGGCAAAGTTAAGAAAACAGTTTCTAAACAACTGATTTGAAATTCTGTAGTTTAACTCCAGAATGAAGTAGACAAGTGGCAATATGAACAACCCGGCTCTCAATGACCCACAATTTGGCTCGTGCTGTCTGGCTCAGCGGCCTGATAATGTCTTCTCACTATGCAGGAAAACACTCTCTCAGACCCCATCGATCTGCTCCAAATCAATGCTTTTAAAAGCCTTGCATAGCCTTTAGTTAAGAGCAAAAGCATGCATGCTTCAAAACGGCCCACCTATATTGATTAGGGTGTGGAATGAAGAGTGGATGAGCTTTTCACAGATTTTCTCTCGCTCTATATGAACTGTCTACAATTCATACAGTGTGACAGAAGACATTTTGCTAAAAATGTTATGTAATCAATGCATCTTTTTTTTTTTTGGTCGCTATTTAAGTCATAACGTTATAAGAATGTGTCATTTTTATCTACAAACTAGCTTTGAAGTCATTGGATTTAATTGTCCCTAATGTATCGTATCAGATTTTGAAACCTTGCCATTTGAAAAAAAGGAACTATATAATATCATTAGAATTACAGAAAGCAATATGTGACCCTGGAGCACCAGTCTTAAGTCGCTGGGGTATATTTGTAGCAATAGCCAACAATGCATTGTATGGGTCAAAATGATAGATTTTTCTTTTATGCCAAAAATCATTAGGATATTAAGTAAAGATCATGTTCCATGAAGATACTTTGTAAATTTTCTACCGTAAATATATCAAAACTTAATTTTTGATTAGTAATATGCATTGCTAAGAACTTCATTTGGAAATATTTAAATGCGATTTTCTCAATATTTTGATTTTTTTGCACCATCAAATTCAAGATTTTCAAATAGTTGTATCTCGGCCAAATATTGTCCTATCCTAAAAAAAATGCATCAATGGAAAGCTTATTTATTCAGCTTTCATGTGATGTATACATCTCACTTTCAAAAAGCTGGCCCTTATGACTGATTTTGTGGTCCAGGGTCACATAAAATTTCACTTGAGATGTCACATTGCAATTTATCAACATTTTATTGTTTTATTAAAATATTATTGCTCTAACAGATTGTTGACAATATTTAAAAAACAGAAATCACCTTTTTAAAATGTTCGTCCATCTTTTGTAGTATTTACTGACTCAAAACAAACAAATATGTGACCCTAGACCACAAAACCAGTCATAACGGTCATTTTTTTATTTTTTTTTAAATGGAGCTTTATACAATTCTGAAAGCTGAATAAATAGGCTTTACATTGGTGGGTGGTTTGTTAGGATCGGACAATATTTGGCCAAGATACAGCTATTTGAAAATCTGAATCTGAGGGTGCAAAAAAATCTAAATATTGAGAAAAGCGCCTTTAAAGTTGTCCAAAGTAAGTTCTTAGCAATGCATATTACTAATCAAACATTTAGTTTTAATATATTTACTGTAGGAAATTTACAAACTATCTTTATGGAACATGATCTTTACTTAATATCCTAATAATTTTTGGCATAAAAAAAATTAAATAATTTTGACCCATACGTTGTATTTTTGGCTGTTGCTACAAATATACCCCAGCGACTTAAGACTGGTTTTGTGGTCCAGGGTCACATATTATATGAATTCCTGCAATACCAGTTTGTTCGGCGTACAGGAAGCTGACATTGCACGTCTGACAGGTTGACAACTGATTGAGGACTAACTAAAGAAATAACTAAACATGCAGTCTTAAGTCGCTGGGGTATATTTGTAGCAATAGCCAACAATGCATTGTATGGGTCAAAATGATAGATTTTTCTTTTATGCCAAAAATCATTAGGATATTAAGTAAAGATCATGTTCCATGAAGATACTTTGTAAATTTTCTACCGTAAATATATCAAAACTTAATTTTTGATTAGTGATTTGGACAACTTTAAAGGCAATTTTCTCAATATTTTGATTTTTGTGCACCCTCAGATTCTAGATGTTCAAATAGTTGTATCTCAGCCAAATATTGTCCGATCCTAACAAACCATACATCAATGGAAAGCTTATTTATTCAGCTTTCAGATGATGCATAAATCTCAATTTCGAAAAATTGACCCTTATGACTGGTTTTATGGTCCATGGTCACATATGTCTTCTCTTTATAAGAGGTTAAACATTTATGCATTAAAGCATATCTAACAGCTGGCAACAACAGAACTAGAGGAAAGATATGTTGGAACGAATGTATCAGCTGCATTCAGAACCCATTTTACAGCAATTACTAGTGATATTTTGTGTTTACACGTCTAGAAAAGAGACTCATCTCTAGCAAAAGCCCCTTGTAAAGCAATACAAAGATAAAATGACTACGTTGAATGTGACATTGGTCACAAGATGATTGGATAGTCTGGATAGTTTCGCCGGAGCTTCTTCAGTTACAAAGCTTTGAATTCAGTGAATTGTGAAATAGCATTGCGCCGAGTATAAATATATACCCGAACTTAGAATTTACTGGAGGGATTAGAGAGCTTTTCAAGTCCTTGCAGCCTCTTTTCATGGTTTTGTGTACAAAAGCGTTGTATTAGCCCTGTAAGCCACGGGGCCTGAGTCGCTTCTCTGATGTTTGTTGATGCCGGACTCCGCTATTCGAGCAGAAATGGGGAATCTGTGGTAATCCTGTCTTTCTTGCAAAGAGTTTACTAAATTTTGAATTTACACATTTAATACCTTTTAAAATGCTCTTTGAACATTTTTAGCCCCTCGCTGTTTCCGCATCACAGGAAAAAGGCAACACACATTTCATGAGAAGATGCTTTATGGAGCATAAATTTAATATCTCCTCCACTTAAGAGTACTGTCCCATAATCCCCCTGCAATAAATGTTGACTTGTGCTATTTAAATGTACAATTTATCCACCGTATTATGCCCAGGAGGCGAGTGTTACAGTTATTGAGTGTGTTCTTTGAGTCCATGTAGGTGTAGCACAGTTGAGAGCAAATCAGGAAGGCACTGCACACCATTCTGCAAAGAACAGATGATAGAATAATCCATAATGGGTCAAAATACTTGGATGTGATAACATTGCAGATACTAAATTTTCTTGACTGATGTCTTCAGACCAGGGAGAGAATTTCTTGATACTGGACCTGATGCCATCCCTAATATAGTTCCTCTTCAAGCACATAACACTCTCAGCTCTCACATATCTATTTCAACATTTCTTAATAAAATGGGTGTGATTTATGTTTTTTTTTTTTTAAGTTTAACATGTGCATAATTTACTATCCACAAACAAAAGCACTGATTCTAGAATATGCATTGCCAAATTTGTTTGAAAATCCAAAATAGACAGCAAAAAATGGCACAGATGATCAATATGAGTGAAGATTCGTTAAAACAAGGACAATTGAAATAGGCTAATCTTAACAGCTTATAGGCTTTACAAAAAAAAAACAAAAAAAAATTAATTAGTGCTTTGGCCTCTTGCACAAATATCTCACAATAAACGATAGATATGTTAAGAAAAGAATGTTCTTTTTTAAATAAAAAAAAAAGTTTTATGCTTAGTGGAAAGTTCAGAAAGAACGCTTTTGATTTGCTATTCGTCCTACATGTCAATAAATAGAAACGCTAAACATTCGCCCTCTTGTGCTCGAAGGTGAGTTCTTTGCACATCTCCAGAGTCAGTCTGCTGTCTCTCGCTCGGTGTAACACCGCCTGATTAATTCCGCTCAGATGCGCCGGGTTCGAACCGTTCAGGTTTCCGAAAGCGCCGTAGTTCGTGAAACCCGCGTAGAAAGGAGACGCGTAGTATAAGTGTCTGGGGGGAAAGGGGCACTGCGCTGGTGACCCGGCGGGCGATAACGCCCCTGATGATGGCTGTGACGCTTCTTCACTCCTCTTATCCGACGTAGCAATTTCGGCCAGAGACCAGAGTTTGGGTTTGGGGGTCGGGTTTGCGGAATGAATGACAGATGAGGGTTTGCAGTTCTCACGGAGCCGGGGCTTCTCGGTTTCGCTGGGCTCGTCTCGGGGAGAGGAGGTCGTGGGCACCGGAGACTCTGTCCGATGCCCCTCTTCTTCTCCACCGTCGATGATGCCACTATCCGTCGCGTCCTGATCTTCCGTGCGGCTTTCCGTGCAGTCATCGACAACTGCGATCAAATGATAATAGGCTTATTAGTGTTAGAAATGCCTGTTAGAAACAGACAAACAGCATGGAATATAGACCTACAATATTTGTAAATTAGCATAAAGATTATATAATATATATAGGCTATATAAATAGGCTAGCTACTTCGTAACAAGGACGCTCTTTTTCTCTAAATCTATCAAAAAAGACAATAGCTAGAATAAATGTGAGAGGTTAAAGGATTGTGGGAACTTGTTTGTAAAACTTGTCAGGTGAAAAAAAAATGTCTAGTTAAAAGGCTGCAAATTATTTTCCTCCTTTCCTTTTAAAATATTGTTGATGTTTTGTTATTAAACGTGTGTCCTCTAAATCAAAGGCAATGTGGTCAACACACCGGGGTTATTTTGTTATCATGTGACATGAAAAACATAAAACAGTAAATTATATTTTACAGAGGACCTCTATAGACCCTCATGACGGGGTGTCAAGATCATTATTTAAATATGTGTTTGTTTCAAAAAAAAAAAAAGATTTTTTATATTTTTTTTCATGAAAAGGATCTAAACCCTTTGAAAGCGTATTAATATTCATCGAGTCCTTATGCTATTATTATTATTATTATTATTATTGAAAATAATAAGTTGTGTGCAGTGCATTGTGCAATAATGCTATTGCATTAGGTACTCGATGGTTAAACTACAAAAGATTTCACCCTTTTGCCATATGATAGGCTATACGTTATTTGTAATGAACATTTGTTCAAACATAATATATTTATTTAAAATAAAAATTTGAATAAAATATAAGAAATACAATATCAATGCAACCACGCGCATCCATGACATAACAAGGGAAAGAATGAGCACCTAAATCTCTGGTCGTTTGTGTTGTTTCGGCTGTTTTGAGCGGCTCGTCGTCCTCATCGTTTTTCTCTAAATCAATGCTGTCCTCCTCATCTTCATCCTCGCTGCGGTTCCGTGACGTCCAAGTCATTTTGTTATCTTTTTTCAGTCTTCTGCGGGCGTTGGCGAACCAGGTGGACACCTGGGTGAGGGTCATCTTGGTGATGATGGCCAGCATGATTTTTTCTCCTTTGGTGGGGTAAGGGTTTTTCCGGTGTTCGCTGAGCCAGGCCTTCAGGGTGCTGGTGGCATCTCGTGTGGCGTTCTTCCGGTAAGCCGGGTCTCCAAACGGGTACGGGCCCAGGGGACCGGCGTACGGATGATAGCCTATAGAGCCAGTCATGCCTGGAGAAGGGTCATATGGGGAGCCCTGGGTAATGAATTAATAAAGATTACAATTTAGGAGGAAAAGCAGAGCAGACTATCTGTTTTCCACGAGGATCCGTTGGTTTTTCTTAACAGCTTCCAGAAGAACGGCTTCTGGAATATTTCGTTATTAACTGTATATTATAATAATAGCATAATAATAAACTTTAATCACAGTCAAAAGATTCGATTTATATTGATCTGATGTAGGCTAAGTTTATATGAAATCTCACCACACACAAATTTAAGTAAGCGTAAGTAATACAAATTAATATTCTGAAGAATAGAATGTAAATTCCGTGATTACATAACACTATTCGTTATCTATATTTTAAAGGGTTATGCTCACTACGTTTCTTGATAATTTATGTTATCGTTAAGCTTAGTCAAAGAGCTTAACACAAATGTAATTGATATATATATATATATATATATATATATATATATATATATATACATATATATATTTCATATCCCATATT
>NW_015558590.1:629189-629909 GCF_001515605.1 Sinocyclocheilus anshuiensis | reverse complement strand
TTACAAATGTTTCATAGCCTATATTTGGCAAATGATAGTTCTTAAAACTATTCGCGTAGGCGTCCAGAAAACACTAGATTTTGTAGTGCAATAGCCTACAGAAAAACAAAGTACTAATAGCAATAATAATGCGAAGTTCCAACTGTGGGCACTGGCATGCTGACAGTCATGATGTCATAATATAATAATCATAATAAACCTCCAGACTGCTCAAGAATAAATAAACATGGGCTTTATTATGAATGAAACTCACCCCATAGGAAGTGAAGGGGGCTGTGGATTCGGCACTGTACTGGAGTGAGCTGAAGGCTGTGGTGTTTGTGAAGGCTGTGGACGCGTACGGGGCGAAAGCAGATCCGCTGGAGGACCGTCCCAGATCATCCGTCCGCGGTCCGGTGATCGCGCTGGAGCCGTACGGAGGACACGAGTACAGAGACAGCGACGACTGGTACAAGTATCCTTGAGGAAACGCCATGACCAGACTACGGCTACAGTCTCCTCACGAGCCCCAGAGTCAACGCACTCCTCCTAGGTGCCATCGAAGGAGAAATCGAAGATTCAAAGCGGATCAACTCCCGATATTAGGAAATTAAACGAGGTCGCTCGCATGACCGGTGTCTTCGGTAAATTGGGTAGAAGAGTGTCTCGAGTTCCGCGCGCTTCCTCAAGGAGAGTGAAAGAAGAGCTCAAGCTGAGTTTTCCATCTCTCTCTCTCTCTCT
>NW_015558590.1:615435-629170 GCF_001515605.1 Sinocyclocheilus anshuiensis | reverse complement strand
TTTCTCACACACACACACACGCACACACACACACACACACACACACACACACACACACACACACACACGTTATTTTTAGCGCCCACTCAAATTCACAAGTTATCCTCTTAATTTGGTCTTGACATAAGAGCCGTTCACACACGACGCGTTCTTGTGTTCCGTCTTTTTAAAATGTTCAATGCATATTTAGCACACCTTGTGTCGAGTCTGTCTTTTTTCAACATCTCTGGATTTTTCAGATGTAGTGTCATGTTAAAAACAGTATGCACCTTCAGTCATTTTTTTAATCATCTAAGTGAAAATGCGATAGATTTTGTCTATAGTCTTTAACAGTTGACGGTTGCGACACATGCTGTCTTTAGCATTTGCCATAAAACTCACATTGTAAAATTCGGTCTAGAGACCCAGTCTGCTGGTGTATTTGTAGTTTTGAACGGTTTTTTGAAATAGTCCTGCGTGATCTGTTCACATTTTTTTGTTTAAAAACGGCCTCAAATCTGTTGCGTTCCGATTTGTTGAGTCGGACTGTTTTTGGGCGTGAAAATTTCTCCCGCGTGAACGCCCCCACAGAGCGCTTTTAATTCTGATTATTTATTTTCCATAATAGCCTATATTTAGCCTGTTATAATTTATAGTTGATTGTTACAAGGAGTTTCAAACGGATGCTTTATTGCTATTTTAGATTTTTTTACGATTATTCCAGTCTAACCTATGTTTAGCGTAGGCTACTGAATTGAGAGAAAATATAAATGAAATCAATAATGCGTTTAGAAGTCATATTCCTTCTGAATATGCATCGCACATCTATTCAGCGGTCCAAATGTGAACCGCACTGGAGGGATCCACGCGCCATACTGCGCTGATTCTAAAAGTTTATTTTATGGAGTTCTGTGCTCTTCTTTTAAATATAGGCTAATCGAAGAAGAGTGCACTCTATAGCGCGCCTGTGCCGCTTTGTTGCGTATGAATGGAGCGTTGCGTTTTTGTTGCGTCGCGTCGCTGGAGGACGCAGGTGAGTTAATCCTCTGCGCGCCGAGATCCGCTCTGACATGACGCGCTCAGGAATCCCTGCACTATTAACATGACTTCCGCGAATCAGACTGGAGCAGAGCGGGGATGTTCCGACCTCGCGACTGCAGATGGAGGAACACATGATACTCACGCTACACACGAGCGACGCAACACACAGCCTGGTTCAGGTAAAGAGAGCAGGTGCCCATATAGAAACTCTTTATAGGCTATGCGAGCACCCGAGCGTGTAGGTTAAAGATGCTCGCCTAAACTATTTATCTAAGCATATCTTATCTCTTACAAAACATAAAAGTATCGCTTGAATTCCTTGAACAAGTTAAACATGCAGAGAAGTGACAAATCTCATTTGCGAGCTCTATTAATAGACTTAAGTGCTTGCGTAATGCAGCATGACTCTATGCGAGAAGTGTATCCGAAGTCTATATCTAAAGCAGGTGTTCTCGATTTATAAATCAAACCTTTAGCCCAGTATAACCACAGATTTAATGTGCTTGCACTTAGGCTATATCAATTGTTATACTGTTTGAAACGGTGTGTTGATGCACTACTCTTTTATATCTATAAGTATTCTAATGCATTATATCTGTGGATGAAATTATTAATGAGAACAAATGATTAGTGTGTGTAAGACATTATGAATGCGTTAGTTGCAGGCTTCATGAAAAGCATTGCCAATGTAGATCTTCACATTTTGTCGAGACACCTGTTGACAAATGTCTCATTTGGGACGTTTAAACATTGTATTATCTTTAGATGTGTTTATTATACCGTTTTATTTGTTGAGTCCTGATTTGTTTCCTTGAGCATTGTAATGAGTATATTGATTTGTGTTTTTAATCTAGATGCTGGTTTCATGGATCAAGAAGGACCTGCATTTTCAGTCAAGGAAAAGGTAGATGTTAAGCTCAATAGAAACAAAAAGTGATAATAAACATGTTTTGCATCCAATGAAGGATGCCAAATGTGCACTAGTGTGCAATATGTTATATGCAAATTTACACTGTTAAAATGTTGAATAACACAACAAACCCCTCTTTCCAACACCCCAACCCATGTCTAAAGTTTGTTTTGGTCCAAGAGCAGCCCCAATCCTTTTCAACAGCTGATAAACCTCTCATAATTCATTTGATAAATCATTTGAGTGTTATATATAAAATGCAGAGAATCATGATTTTGAAAACTTTATAATTTCCTCAAAGTAAACAGACACTATTTTACACAGTAAAACAGTCAAGAAATGTAAAAATATGCTTTATTGTATTAGTTAAAAGTCCAAAGTAATATTCAATTTGACAGAATCACCTTTACTACATTGGGTTAAACCAACAAGAGTAACAGATCAGATCTGGTGGAAATAGCTGCACATTTTCACTTTTTACAGTGTGTAATCGTTTGTCTCGGAAGATTATACTTTTATTTAGAAAGAGTCAGTAACTCCGACGGCTAAATGAACATTGATTGACGATAATGGTGCATGAATAATGTTCTCTTTCCACAAAACGCTATCAGATTTGATGCATCACAGTCAGTTTTATGGTGATATGACTTCATTATGCAGTAGCTTTGCTCATAAAGACGGATCCAGTCGGTTGCATTTGTACTGTTTGCTCGCTTACATTCCTCTCAGGAATGTGGATAAATTTAGTGCTTTCTACGCTCAGTAAAATGTTTGTCCTAACACAATGATATATCTACAGTTAAGCTAAAAAAGAAGTGATAACAGCTGCGATGTGAGTAAACCTGTCCCTGCAGTCACTGGAGTAATTGGTGCCCGTTTTTAACCAAACATCGCTCGATCGTGTTATTTATATCCGTGTTTACCAATTGCTTGTTTATACAGAATTCCTTTCTCCAGTCTTCAGGGAATTCCTCAGCTTAACTGAGCTTTAATACTAGCAAAGATTAGTCCTGGCCCGCTTGTTTCTATTTGCCCTACAGTTTTACGTTTATCCTGTAAGGTAGCTCTTGTTTGTGAATTCGTGTCATTTCCTCTTTGGTGTCCTTTAGCCACTCCTTGCTCAATGCAGCCTTGTCCCACGCTGTGTTTTGACCCCAGGTGGATCCTGTGGCTTTGAGTCTCGTAGTATTCAGACTCTGTTGTGGATATCACATGTCAATAGATGGAAATGGACACACCAAAGCTAGACGTGGATTAGCTAGTGTGTCGCAGCAGCTGCAGGGTGAACATTGTGGCACATTTCTTCAGAGGCTTGTCATAGTGGTATAACAACGGGTCTGATTTCCCTGTTTGTTGCCTGCCGTTATAATACACTTTACAGAACATTGATGAAGTTGTTTTTAGATCAAATGTGTTCTGTGCTTAAAGGAATGTTCTGGGCTTAGTACAAGTCGAGCTCTGTGGATGTCTGTGACATACTGTCGATTACTTGTACCCCAGTTTGTAAAAACAAGCACAGCGTGCACTTACAATGGGAGTCTATGGAGCAAGGCATTCAGTTTTAAAGCAGAAATGTGCAGCTATTTATTATTATTGTTATTATTAGTAATTCTTCCATTTAAAAATGTGAAATTGCATTGATCTTGCAATGGAACTACTTTTCTATGCAGATGAATAGCAGTAATTCCTAGTCTTCTTTTGAGCATTGTGCAAAAAGTTACCAGATTCTTTTGTTTGTTTGTTTTGTTTATGATTTGTTTTGGGGATTTGTTTTGCTTTTGTGTTTTTATTTTTTGTGTTTTGTGTTTTGTTTACTTGTGTTTTGTTTTGGGGTTGTTTTGTTGTTGTGTATTTTGTTTTGTTTTGTTGTTGATTTGTATTGGGTTTTGTTGTTTTGTTTTGTTGTTGTGTTTTGGGATTGTTTTTGTTGTTGTTGTGCTTTGTTGTTGATTTGTATTGGGTTTTGTTGTTTTGTTTTGTTTTGTTTTGTTGTTGTGTTTTGGGATTGTTTTTTTGTTGTTGATTTGTATTGGGTTTTGTTGTTTTTTTGTTTTGTTTTGGATTTTGTTTAGTTGTGTTTTGGGGTTGTTTTGTTGTTGTGTGCTTTGTTGTTGATTTGTATTGGGTTTTGTTGTTTTGTTTTGTTTTGTTTTGTTGTTGTGTTTTGGGATTGTTTTTTTGTTGTTGATTTGTATTGGGTTTTGTTGTTTTGTTGTTTTGTTTTGGATTTTGTTTAGTTGTGTTTTGGGGTTGTTTTGTTGTTGTGTGTTTTGTTGTTGATTTGTATTGGGTTTTGTTGTTTTGTGTTTTGTTTTGTTTTGGATTTTGTTTAGTTGTGTTTTGGGGTTGTTTTGTTGTTGTGTGTTTTGTTGTTGATTTGTATTGGGTTTTGTTGTGTTTTGTTTTGGGATTGTTTTGTTGTTGTGTGTTTTGTTGTTGATTTGTTTTGTGTGTTTTGTTTTGGTTTGCTGTTTTATGATTTGTGTGTGTGTGTGTGTGTGTTGTTTTTTTTGTGTGTTTTACTTTTGGGTTGTTTTTTTGTTTTTGTTTTTATTTGATGCTGGAAGATTTTTTTTTTTGTTTACAGCAGCACATCTTTCAACTTTCATTCTGTTTTTCTTCTATAATCAAAATAAAGCCACTCAAAGTAATGTTTTGTCTACATTTCGTTCAGCTAGACTTCAAACCAAAGCCTGTTGTCGCAATACCGAATCTTCAGCTTAATTAGATTGCTGTAAAGTTTAACAGTGGAATGACTTCATTGCTCAAGTATTCAGAAACATCAAATGCTTTAACATTTCTGCAGTCCAAGACGAATCAGCCATTGTCCGGAGAGAGCCAAAGTACAAGTGGCCACATGCACACAGTGTTTCTTAATTAATTGCAAACGGCTTGGATTACACATCCGACCATTATGTATAGGAAAACAATTCCTTGCCAGTTACCAATCCGTGTGTAATGAATACCCATTGGAGCTGACTGTTTAAACTGACTTGAATAGGGGGACATTTTACTGAGACATTCTTGTCTAATGAAAGACATGACATGCCAGTGGAAATGAAGGGAAGAACAGCTGTGACATGTGGAAAGCTGGGATATTTTAATGTGACGTCCTATTGAAGGGAGCTTCACCACTAGTCTGATTGATTTCTGCTTTCTGGCATTATAGGAAAAAGCTAAAACAGTTTGGATGAGGCTTTTGTTTGGATATGCAAATAAAATGTAGTTCACTTTTTACAAAAAAGAAAATCGTTACAAGCCTCGACACGAAGTGTAGCACTGAAATATACATGGCCACCGCTGAGGTCTTAATGAACATGAGCGCTGCTATAAATGACACAAAGCCCGCTGGGATTTCTCTTTCCAAATGAAGTGTAGTGGAGGTTGAGTATGGACTGAAGCCTGACAGATGAACTGTGCTTAATGGCCACTTCCAGAGAGGTCTCATCTCCACTGGGCCATGTACGCACATCAGCAGGTGACTAAAACAGCCACTGCACTTGTCAAACTGTCACATTACAGCGTAATGAAGAGTAATCATGCCGGCGTTGAGTGAAATGTTATTCCTCAGCTAAAGGGTATTTGTGCTTGTCAACCCGTTTTAGATAAGCACAAAAAACGGCACATGATGCAGTTACGGTGAAGATAAGAGGAAGTTAGTGCGGTACTGTTTGTTTAATGATGGTTCGGTGTGACTTGAGCAATAAATATGCCAGAATGGGTAACAGGGTTGCATATTTAGATTAAAATAAGCTATCACTCAGGAGAGCCTTAAGACAGTTTGGTACCAAATGTTGGTTTGTAAATATTGATAAACATTTATTTATTAAATATATGTAGAGATTTTATGGAATGTTATTTTTTTATTATTAGTATTTATTATATTACAGGATACACATCATGCTTATGGTAATTTTATTAATTAATTTTCTACAATGAACAGAATATTAATTCAGCCGATTCGGACAAAATTAGGACTGTGTATGATTTTACTTGTTAGATACACTGAAGTGGGCCAAAACTAAATCACCATTTATTGTAAATGTGTTTAAAACTAGCTAACTTTATGTTTGATAATATAGTATATTTAATAGTTTTTCTAAAGAATATTTGTAACAAAGTTCGTAGTTCGGGAAGAAGGAGGCGGGAACCGGGAAACGTTCAACACTTTAATAAAATAAACAAACGCAAAATAAAATTCAGGCCTGGTCCTCTCTCGTCTTTCACTGACGTAACTCCTCCATTTATCCTTCCGGAGCTCCTCCGTGGGACTCGAGACCGGTGAGTGGTGCAGGTGTCGCTCATCATCAATTACTCCACCGGCCTCGCTCCGTTCCCACGGCTCTCGGCCCCGCCCCTCTCGTCACAATATTGAATTGTATTGCTTTCAGAAAGTTATAGAACAGCATATCGAACATTATGCATGAAATGTGCCAGTATTTTAAGAGATGGACCTGACACTTTAAAATAAAATAATAAATAAGATATTTAATGTTTTATGATTCATAAATAAACATATAACAGCTGCATTTATAAAATATTATGCCATTAAAGTGTTCAATTGAAATGTTAAAAACCGCAAGAAAAATAAAAAAATGTAAATAAAAAAACTATATATTTTACTTTTGTATAAATGCAAAATACAAACGTAAAATATATTTCCAATATATTGTTTGCTAATACAATGCACTAACTTAATTTTTAAAACTTCAAAAATTAAAAAAAAAAAAAATTTTTTTTTCTTCTCAATAACTTTGGCAATTAGTGCTCTTTCTGATCTGACTGTTAATCACTGATGTAACCTGTTGCCCAGTGATTTATGATATGAAAATTAAGCATATTGACATTTCATTATCATATCATGTAATTATTTTGGTTAACATTTTCAATTAATTGAAATATCTGAAAATGTACTATAAATATGTTCTGTTTTTTGTTTTCAGGAGTCAGATTTTTTGGCTCATGAGTTCATCCCATCTTCATCGCACACTTCAGGATCAGGCCAGCACATTTGCGAGGGGTTCAAATATCTCACTCAAGAGGGACTAGAGCCAGAAGTCAAGACCACCACCACACCAAAACCAGCTCAGGCCTTCACAGATGAGTCCGCGGCCAGTCAAACTTAAGGTCAGGGGCTGCATCCCACTGAGAAACTCCAAGAACCAGAACCTGAACAGATCCTGGAGGACAAGAGGTCCGATCAGGAGGATCTAAAGCGAGATGATAAGACTTTCAGGACACAGAGAAGCTGTGAATATGAGCCAGAGGAAGGGATGCCAGCCGTGGTGGTCACACAACCTGAAGAGGTGAGTGGAGACCAGAACATTTCATCACGCCATGTCTTTCAAAACCAATATGACTTTTCTTGTTTCTTCTGTGGAGTACAAAAAGAAACGTTTGTTCCATACAATGAAAGTCAGTGGTGACCGCAACCAGTGTTGCGGAAAGTTACTTTTAAAAGGAATGCATAACAATATTGCGTTATTCCCCCTAAAAAGTAACTTACGTAACATAGTAAATTACGTTACTTAGTTACTTTTGATGGAAAGTAATGTGTTACGTTACTTTTGAGTTGCTTTTTAAATCTGGGCAGGGTTTGCTTGTTTGTTTTTAATATAAAAAGTTCTTCTTTTTGAAGCTTTTCACACCAAAATTGAAATGAATACGCCTCAGACTAAAGGAAATGTAAATTCACATCTGTACAGTAGAGGGCGCAGCTCAAAAAAATTGCATGAAGAATATGACGCAGGAGAAGAAAGTTCAAAACTATTCAGCAATAACCAAAATTAAACACAAATGTGTCATTTTTACTTAGTATGGATGAATTGGATTATCGAAGGTCAGCAGCAAAGATATTGGTTAATAAAATGGGATTAAATGCACTCTGCACTCACTCCTGATTTCTCTGAACACGAGGACAGGAGAGCTGTCAGTCAAGACACGGGAAACAAAGTAACTGCTGTTACGTATTTGAAAAAGTAACGTAGATATTTTATTGTAAATTTAAAAGTAATGCGTTACTTAACTAGTTAAATGAAAAGGTAATTTGATTACGTAACTTGCGTTACTTCTAATGCTTCACCCCCAACATTGACCGCAACTGTCATGCGCAAGATCGAGATATTCAGGGAAAACAACTTAAATTTCAGCCTATTTCAACACAAATCAATCAATCAACCACTGAGACCTCAATTTGTAATAACAATGGAATATTATTCCTACTCTCAACACAAACATTACGGAATCAAAATATTATTCTGATCTGATAATTACATCAATCCAACTTTGATCACCACACCAAAATGTCATTTAATGCTTTAAACAAATGACTGTATTTAATAGATGACTTATATTTTGTATTTATTTCTGTGATTAGTATTCATGCATGCTTGAGTGTATTTTTCTCAGTCTCTTTGTTCTGCTATATGTGTACAGTAGAGTCTCGCTCTCACATTCAGTCTTTGTTCTTTGTGTAAATGTTATCTCTGATCATGCGCTGCTCGGCTTCCCTTGCACATTTTGTTCATCACAGATGTTTTTCTTCTCACAAATGAAACGGTTCTCTTGATAAGGTCTACATTTCTTTCATTTAATTTATGCAAATTATTAATTTACTTCTTAGATGGGTGCTGGTTTTACAGCTGTTGTCATATCGAGATTTCACTGAGACAACTGGAAGTTCACCGAATGTCGAAGTGAAAAGCTTTGAAACTTTGTTTAGAATAAGAAAAAATAAATAGAGGTGCGTTTGTAATTTCTAGGCTACTAATAAGACAGGACTGCAAACCAAAAAATATGATTTATGACAGGATTCCTAAACACTTCAATTCTTTCCAGGCAGTTCAAAATTGAAATTAAATCAAAATTATGCCTAGTTATTTTCTTTCTTTAAATTTTTTATCACATTTTAGTAACCCAATGGAAATAAATCTTTAAGACTTAATTGTGTTTACATAGTTTAGATATCTTGATTGATTGGTTGTTGGTTGGTTGGTTGGTTGATTGGTTGTTGGTTGGTTGATTGATTGGTTGATTGGTTGTTGGTTGTTGATTGTTGATTTTTGGTTGGTTGGTTGATTGGTTGATTGATTGGTTGATTGGTTGTTGGTTGGTTGGTTGGTTGGTTGGTTGATTGGTTGGTTGGTTGGTTGATTGGTTGATTGATTGGTTGGTTGGTTGGTTGGTTGGTTGGTTGATTTGTTGATAGATTGGTTGGTTGGTTGGTTGATTGGTTGTTGGTTGGTTGATTGGTTGATTGATTGGTTGATTGGTTGGTTGGTTGATTGATTGGTTGATTGGTTGATTGGTTGATTGATTGGTTGGTTGATTGAAAAAAAAAAATAGAAAAAAACTGAATCCAAAACTCATTTCTGATCTTATTTTGAACATTATTGTGCACATCCTTTCAGATGTTTGTATCAAAATCTATTACTAAAATGTCATAACTTGCTATGTGGCTCTAATAAATTTGATCCAAAAATGAAAATTGTATTATGTACTCACCTCAAGTCGTTCCAAACCTGCTTTTGTTTTTTGCTTTGCAGAACACAAAAGAAGTTCTTTTGAAGAACCAACCATTGACCTCTATTTTATGGGAACAAACAAACAGACAAACAAATAAATAAATCTGAGTGTAATTTCTTCGCCACAAACAAGACAGAATTGCAAACCAAAAACAATTAAACGTTATTGTGCACATTCTTCCAAATGTCTGCATCAAAATCTGTTACCAAAATGTAATAACTTGATCTGCCCCTCTAATAATTTCCACCAAAACAAGGACAATTCTATAATTTACTCACCCTCATGTCATTCCAAACCTGCATGCGCTTTTTGTGGAACACAAACAGAACCCAAAAGGAGATATTATGAAGAACAATGGGAGTCAACCAACACTGAATACCACTGACTTCTGTTGTATGAACAACAAAAGTCACAGCATAGAATTTAAAATAAAAAATGATAACAACTATTGCGCTCATAATTCCAAATACTGGTGTAAAAATCTATTACCAAAATGTAAACATTTCTCAAAATATCTTCTTTTATGCACCACAGAAGAGTCATATTTGTTATTGTCATATAGAATTACATATTTGTAATAACAGGAGGGAGAGTACATGATAACAGAATCCCTTTGATTTCTGAATGACGTGATGAATCCCCCTTATTTCTCAACGCTCCCCGCCAACCACTACACTCCATTCTGCTAAGTATAGCCCACTCTTGACAATCCAATCCAATCAAATCCCTAATGGATAAAATCCATACTGTTACATTTTCAGTAGTGACCTCTGTAACAATAATACCTCAATAATGCGGTATTGTAATGTGCCATTTTTTGGGCTTTGTTACATTTAGTTTTTTTCTCCTTCAGCACAAACAATATGCATTTGTGGAGCAGTATTTTCTGGGTGCGTTTGCTCAGACACACCTGTTAGTGTGAACGTGTGTGTGCGGCACAGTAATGATATCTGCTGTGCAGGACTAGATTGATGGCTCGGCTGGATGGGCTGCACACTCTAAAGTGCCCCTGGGGGAGCCAATAGATAAATCAGTTTAAGCCCTGGACCCCATTTAAAAAGGCTTTGGCAGGTTAATGTGATATCCACTCCAATACATTATACCAGCCTCTCATTCAGGTAAATAGGCACTTACTCTGGCCTGACCCACACTCTCTGCTATCCAATTGTGTTTATTTCATTAGCTCATCCGTACAGAGTTTCCAATGACACAGGATTTCAATTGATCCTGGGCTGAAGATGATGGCTGGCATCAGGTGGCTGTGATGTGTTTAGGAAGTAGAAGGTGTCTGATGTGCTGTGACTTATGGGTGATGCTCAAGTGGCTCTGGATGGATTCGGATCGGGGCGGTCTGTAGGTCTGGATTTATCAGGGCATTCCTGTGGGTGACTGCCAAGTGTTCAAAGACTTTTTACAACCTTAAATCATTGATAAAATGGCCTTTATCACCTAGCTGCCTACCTAGACAACATCTTTAGGCATTATGGCCAGTATTGGGGGTAACATGTTACATGTAACACGAGTTATGTAATCAGATTACTTTTTTTTTTCAAGTAAAGTAATGCATTACTTTTTTTAATTTACAAGAAAATATCTGAGTTACTTTTTCAAATAAGTAACGCAAGTTACTTTGTTTTCCCATTTATTAACTGACAGCTCTCTAATGATCATTTACCATTTGGGTAGGCTAAATGTATTAGGAACATTATCACAGCATAAGTCAAAGAGTGATAGTCTCATAAAAGTGACCATTATATTGATAAAAAAAAAATCTAAAGAAAATATCTGTCATAACTCATTAATTTCCTTAACTCACCTAAGAGGAACATTTAGCATCAGAAATGATTTCCTCCAGAACTGCGTGTGGAAAAGTCCTCCCATGAAGTCACTAAAATGAAAATATGAGGAAGAAAATCACGATGTCTTGACGTTTTTGTGACAGGTGCAGTTTCACTGAGAAACGTGCTCGTGTCATATGATTCCACGAGTCACATAATAGCCTGCACTGTTTGTCACACCTGTGCAAGGGAAAACTGCTAAATAATTGCTCTGTCACAGTTGTGATGCAGCGGACTCATATTTGGCACAATTTTATACTTTCACAGCTTTCACAGTCTGTTTTCCTGAGTTTGACACGGCTGTTTCTTTATTTTAGTTAATAAAAGGACAGTAAACAGAAATCTGAAATCACACAAATGAACACACACATACAGTATCTGCACTTTGAACTCATACTGGGCTAAACACGGCCATGAAGTGTTTCTGTAGGGGGAGTCCAGCGCTCGCTCAAGCTCTGAATATATATTGAATATTTGAATATTGTAGGCACTCGTTTGCATCCAAATGAGTTCTGCTTGTCTGGGTGATGGACAATTTCAACTTGACCCCTGTCTCTTTGTATGCAACCTACAGTTTACTGTCAAAAGCGTCTCATTTTCTTCAGCTCATTTGTGTGTTTACTTCTGGCAACCCTACATTTCTCAGTGTCTCGAAAGTATGGATTTTGTCTGTAAACATTGTATTTTATACCCCAGTCACACTACTGTCTGGGTGAATTCATCTCCGTTCTATTGTTTAAAACTTTCATTCAGAAGCCGTTGAGGTAAAGAGATATGTGGGGAAAATCTGCCTTTGTTAATAAATATGACAGATATCACAGACCATTCATTAGTGGTGTTTGGTAAGTCAGATACACTATAAAAATGATGTTCCAACGTTGTAAATAAAATTAAATTATTGGAGTACATTTGACAAGAAACTACTTTTTCAGTCTTTCTACTTCACAATTTCACATTTAATTAAAGGCGTTACTTGCCAGGGTTATTACAGTTCACTAAAACTAAAATTAAAATCATAAGACAAATTATGACGGGCCGAGGAAGACAGAGGACTCAAAGGCAGAGGATTAGATGCAAAGAAAGTTTATTCTCCAAAGGTAACAAAAAACTAATAAAACTGTAACTAAAATGGCGAGCCAGTCTCTGGGGGTAATCCAATTTCGGTCGGCAGTGTGATGCGGACCAAGGGAGTAGAAGATTGCCCAAGACTCAGCGCTCGCACAGGACCAACAACCTGAGAGTTGAGTGAGGCAGAGAGATGAAGTCCTTCTCTCTATGCGTCCTGGGAGCAGGGAAGACAGAGGTGATTGTAACACCAGAGAAAGCAACAACCAGAACCCAGGACACAAAACACATCGAACACAAAACAATCTACTCATAACAAGAACTAGACGGAAGAGGAATATAAAGGAAAAGGTAATAAGCAACAGGTGGGGTAGAGGCAGCCAGTAACCCGCGCAGCCCCACTGCCAGATCAGCACTGATTGCACCGATCACAAGCTGCCGAAAAAGAGATGACACACAGACAGCAGAGGGAGCCAGAGGGCACCCTGACCCGACGCCTCCTGGCGTCCCCGGAGGACTTACCATGACGCTGATGAAACTGATCGATGAGAGTGCGATCCAGAATGTCGCGAGCCGAAATCCAGCATCTCTCCTCCGGACCATAACCCTCCCAGTCTACCAGGTATTGGTGACCTCTACCCCTACGCCTCACATCGATTAGTCGCCGTACCGTATAAGCCGGCGACCCCTCGATGAGTCTGGGAGGCAGGGGGGCAGAGGTCTGGGGCTGAAGGGGGGAGCGAATAACAGGCTTGATCTTAGATACGTGAAATACCGGGTGAATATTCTTAAAAGGGGGGGTTAACTTGAGTCGCACCGACACCGCTGTAACAAAAATAGCGAGCCAGTCTCTGGGGGTAATCCAACTTCGGTCGGCAGTGTGATCTCGCCAGTCCGGGTGAGGGCTTCTCTGGCGATCCTCCAAGTATGGAGGCACCTTTGAATGAACGCATGTGCGGATGGAACAACAGCGTTGGTTTCTTGGGAGGGGAATAATGGTGGCTGGTAGCCTAAACAGCACTGGAAGGAAGACAAACCCGTAGACGAGACCGGGAGGGAGTTATATGCGTACTCTACCATGGTTAATCGGGAACTCCAAGACGACGGTTCGGCAGACGCCACACAGCGCAGGACCCTCTCCAAATCCTGGTTAGCACGCTCGGCCTGCCCATTAGTCTGCGGTTGATAACCAGAGGATAAGCTCGCAGTCGCCCCCAGCTGTCGACAGAATTCTGTCCAAAACCTAGACACAAACTGGGGACCCCTGTCAGAAACCACGTTAACCGGGAGGCCATGAATACGGAAAACGTGATCTAAGACAACTGTCGCTTTCTCCCTCGCTGAGGGGAATTTGGGGAGGGGAATGAAATGAGCCACT
>NW_015558590.1:607459-615257 GCF_001515605.1 Sinocyclocheilus anshuiensis | reverse complement strand
TGGGTAGGCCGGTGACGAAGTCCATCGCTATGTGTGACCAGGGCCGTGAAGGGACTGACAGTGGCTGGAGTAGCCCTGCTGGGGGTCGATTGGAGCTCTTACCCGCAGCACAAACTGGACAGGCCGACACGAACTGACAAGCATCCCGCGCCACGGACGGCCACCAAAACCGTTGCTTGATCAACATACAGGTGCGAGTCGCTCCTGGGTGGTAAGCTAGTTCGGCTTTGACGAGACGGGTCGGGTGTCATTAAAACGGGAGCCGAAACGAAGCGACTCTTAAAGTTTTCAAACGCCGTCTGAGCCTCCGAAAACCACCCGTAACGCTTCTCCATTCGGATACCCTCGGGAGAGAGGATATATCCCAGGAACGGAACCGACCGTGCGTGAAACTCGCACTTCTCCACCTTGGCGAATAAATGATTCTCAAGTAGCCGCTGGAGCACTCGCCTGACGTGCAGGACATGATCGCGTTCGTTCGGGGAGAAAATCAGAATATCGTCCAGGTAAACAAAAACAAAACGGTTGACCATGTCTCTGAGCACGTCATTGACGAGTGCCTGGAAGACCTCGACATGATTGCCGGAGAGCGTGAGTGTAACAAACTTAGTAGCGTGGGTAATCCTGGAAAGAAGGGTGCCACAAAGTGTTCTGGCCAATATAGGCTCAGCCAGAGCAACGGAGGGGATCCCCAAGTGCCTGGCCAGCCCGGCATCCATGAAATTGCCCTCTGCTCCGGAGTCAATCAATGCAGACACTTGATGAGCAGCCCCCTTCACCAGCAATGAGGCTTGAAACTCAGACCGACCACCAGAGGGCAATCGAGCTCTAGTAATGCTCACCTTCTGCCCTCCCTTGAGCGGTAAGCGCTGCCTGACAGCTGGGCACGCAAGCAGCCACGTGACCGGCCTCTCCACAGTAGAGACACAGCTGGTTGTCCAGGCGACGCCGCCGCTCCCTCAGCGTCAACCGCGCCCTCCCAACCTGCATCGGCTCATCCTGGGGGAAGTCGAGAAGTTGAGATGGTGTGTCACCTGACGCTGCAGACACAGCTCTATTACCAGGCTCGAGATAAGCCACTCCGATGCTGGTAACGGAGATCAATATGGTTATCCACCCGAATGGCGAGGTCGATGAGTCCATCCAGGCTCGAGGGTAATTCAAGGGAATAGATTTCATCCTTGACGTGCTCGTCCAGACCGTGAAGAAAGTGATCCCAGAGAGCCTTGTCATTCCAGCCACCAACCGCGCCCTCCCAGCCTGCATCGGCTCATCCTGGGGGAAGTTGAGGTGGTGTGTCACCTGACGCTGCAGACACAGCTCTATTACCAGGCTCGAGATAAGCCCTTCCCCTCCGATGCCGGTAACGGAGAGCAATACGGTTATCCACCCGAATGGCGAGGTCGATGAGTTCATCCAGGCTCGAGGGTAATTCCAGGGAATAGATTTCATTCTTGACGTGCTCGGCCAGACCGTGAAGAAAGTGATCCCAGAGAGCCTTGTCATTCCAGCCACAGGATGCCGCGAGTGTGCGAAACTCGATCGAGTAACTGGATACTGAGCCTTCTCCCTGCCGTAGCAGCGCCAGGGCTCGTGCCGCTTCAGTTCCCTGAGCCGAGCGATCAAACACCTTGCGTAGTTCCTTCGAGAAACTCTCAAAGGAGGAACAGCAGCTGTGCTCATTATCCCAAATGGCCGTTCCCCACTCTCTCGCTAGACCCACCAAGAGCATGATGGTGAATACATATATAATAGAATCTCAGTGATACTAAAAAAAATCACTGTTACTTGCCAAATATGTTTTTTAATTTACTGGTAATTTTTGAATGAAAATAGTAAATCCTATGACATTATTTATTTATTTGTTTATTACTTTTAATTACTTTTAAATTATTTTTTATTTACTTTAATTTAATTTAATCTGTTATTTCATATTATTTTCCCCCAAAATATTTTAATTTTCACAATTCCTAATTCTTTTCCCTGTTCTTCTTATCAGAGCTTCTATTACACAAGGTACAAAACTAATATAACAACACCAAGAAACACTTAACACCAAGCTCGCAGCCTCTCCAGGAGAAATCAAACTCAGCATCCTGACGTAAAAATTCCAAATGGAAAGTTTTTTATATTTAAGATACCATTACGACTGTTTAATCATTTTAATTTTAATTTCGTTGAAAACTATCATTTCCACCATCATTTCTTGCTTGTATATTAAAACATATTTAAAAGAATCTCATAATATTATTTAATGCAGCTGTATTTTTCAGCGTAAATTATTTAATTCGATAACGTATAGATCACATAATCATTATTATTGAATTTATCGATCAAATGTAAGAATTTGAAATGAAAGTATTAAATAGATTAGTGGGAAAATGCCCTCAATAAAGGCACTCGGCGCATCTCATCCTCCTCTGCTGTGTCCATAATATCTGGTGAGTAGATTTTGTGACGGGCCGAGGAAGACAGAGAACTCAAAGGCAGAGGATTAGATGCAAACAAAGTTTAGTCTCCAAAGGTAACAAAAAAACAAATAAAACTGTAACCAAAATAGATTATGTGTCCAAAAACATTAGTTCACACTTAAGTACACATTCTCACATTGTTCACACTTATGCATATTCTTCACACACACACACACACACACACGCACACACATATATATATATATATATATATATATATATATATATATACATACTTATGACTGAGTCAAATAGTCTACTCCGTAAACACACAGAGAACAGTTTGAACTTGCACATTTACATCCAGACCCTGGCAGATTCAACAGGCACAAAGACGCAGTGCAGTCGGCGGATTAATTTGGTGACTGCTAGTCTATGACGGGCTCCATAACCCGTGTGTGTGTGTGTGTGTGTGTGTGTGTGTGTGTGTGTGTGTGTGTGTGTGTGTGTACGTAGCCCGTGTGTGTGTGTGTGTGTGTTTCTGTGTGTGCTTGTTCAACTGAAGCCTCTCCAAATGACTTCACCAATCACTTGTGAGAGCAACCAATTGGCTTCTCAAATGAGAAATATAAAGATACCAATATTATGCATGAAGTTATTTTGGACTCTCAGAGAAGAAGTAAAGAAGTAATTCCCCTCGGATGGAGATACCCGGTAACTAATATGAATGCAAATTGGATTAAACGCCTGCATTAGTGTCTGATAAACAATTTACGTTGCCAAGTGCTCAGAAGGGATGCAACGTTTTAACTCGAGCTCACGTTTTTGATAGACTGTGTGATTGAATTCACTTCTGTGTACTTTTAGCACTTAAAGACTTATTACTTAACATATTCTATGAATGCTTTAGAAATGCTTTCTTAAAGGGGTCATGTGTTGCGATTTCAAGTTTTCCTTTGTTTTTTTTTAACCTTAAACTGCGTGAACACATTGCATTACATCAAATACACAAAATAATGTTATTTTTAGCATCGTCATATGATTCCTTTAAATATTATAAAGGCTTTTATATTGGTGCATAACACTTTTTTTTATCTTTTCACAAATTATAGTAACCATGGTTGCTGTGCATTATAATTTGTATTCATTACAATCATGTAGATCATAAAACTGATTCTAAATTCTGATTGAATGAGCCAGACTTTAAACCATTGTAAAATGCCAGTAAACATCTGATGCACCGAGTTGCTTGGCAGCTTTAAACAGTGATGTATTATTACCAGTGTTGGGGAAAGTTACATTTAAAAGTAATGTATTACAATATTGCGTTACTCCATAAAAAAGTAACTAATTGCATTACTTAGTTTTTATGGAAAGTAATGCATTATGTTACTTTTTCGTTACTTTTGTAACATAAGCTGAGTTTGCTTATTTATTTTTAGACATTTAGCAGACGCTTTTATCCAAAGAGACATACAAACGAGGACAATGGAAGCAATCAAAATCAATAAAAGAGCAATATGTAATTTTTAATAACAAAAACCCAAAAGTTATATTTTTGGCAACTGTAAATGCCCTTTCACACCAAATGTGAAATTAATAAGCCTCCGGCTGAAGGAAGTGCCTCTTCACCTCACTCCATAACTCAGATATTTTCTTATGAATTTAAAAGTAATGCGTTACTTTTTTAGCTTCTTGAAAAAGTAATCTGATTACGTAACTCAGGTTACTTGTAATGTGTTACCATGTGTTACCCCAGACACTGAGTTTTAAATAAAATAAAATATATAAAATAAATAAAATAATATATTAAAATCAATATTTTTCATGTATAACTGCTGTATAGTTAGTATTATTTACAGGAACAGAATTGTTGGAATGTATTTATATAAGCAGTTCATTAGTTTTTGAAGCAGCTATTGAATCCTTCTAGTGAGAGTAGATAATTGATTCACTCTTTGGCTGTGTGTGTGTGTGTGTGTGTGTGTGTGTGTGTGTGTGAGAGAGAGAGCTAATTAAAGGATAAGAGGCTTGTCTATGCTTTACTGAGAGGGCAGTTCATTGTGTTGGCCCTTTTTGAAGCATTGCATGCCAAGAGTTGTAGAATTAACATCTCTCACACTGCCTTCTAAATGTTATTACCTCTTTCAATGAATGCTTCAGAATTTTGAGCGTTTAATGGGTTGTTATTTGAGAATAGTCAGCAGGAATGTGGGATCTGAGTATGCATAAAACTCCTGGTCTATATTGCACAGTGCTGTATGCACTTCCATATAGTTGCCATTCACTATATGCTGTAACTTAGTGGAGTAGTAATATTTTATTTGTAATATTATTTATATTTATTTGGTTAGTTGATATTTATCTAATTGTTGCTGTTGTTATTGTGCAGTTTATGAGGCCAAATTAATTCATTTTTGTAATTAAATAAAAAAAATTCAATGCAATGCCATGAAAATTAACAGTGACAGCAAATATGTGTTTAAAATTGTGAAAAACGTTAAATGATTAACCGTTACAGCACCTAAAATATACACTTTTTCTTATAAATTCAAATAAATTTAGTAAATATTTAAACAAAATAAATGCCTAAAATTTAAATAAATAAAAATAAATCAGTATTAGTATTTAACAAATCTTACCATTTTTGTTAAATTTGAATCAAAATATTTGAGAATGGAGAAATTATGAGACCGATCAGTCTCAAGAACTACAAGTACGACTCATTTTATATCAATATAACTGTTAGACACAATTAAAAATCACACACAAATCTGATACAAAAAAAAAACAAAAAACGATTACATCTTAGTTTCAGTTTTTTAGAGTTTGTGTTGAAAGTGAACTACAAAAATAGTCCAGAAATCTTCATGCTAATGACATCACAACCATGAGCTCATTAGCATATGGCCACAAACATTTACATATCAACATCTATTCAGCGCTCAGCACTGTTGAGTGACAATGTGAACTGTGCTGGAGGGTAACCAGTCATTACAGAGGTCATTTAAATTGAGACATCTTAAAGGTACAGTAGCGACAACAGTCAAGTGTTTAACTTACTCCTAAGGGTTTACATCAGAGAGAGGGTGGAAAATGGTCAATGAAATGAAATTCCGACCTCACTGTTGCAAGAGACCTCGGCTAAGTTTGTAAGTGGACTTCAGGGGAAAAAATAAATGCTAAAATGTAAAAGTGCAGCGTGTTAGCTTTAAAGGTTTAGGAGCGATTGTGTGTCTCTGTAGGGTGTTTAGCAGTAGACTGATAGCGGGGTGCAGGACGTGACGTGCTATTATGACAGCCTTTCAGGTGTGATGTGGTAGTTTCTAAAACGCACGCAGCATTTCAGCAGAGCTCGAGGTAAAACTGCTCTCAATGTGCCAGACTCACGCTGCGATGTCATCGCATATTTAGCGTCGCGATTGTAAAAAGTTGAGTTTAGTAACTCGGAGGCTCACCCGGAGTCGTCGCCTGTCAGAAACGCCTTCGCTTTGGCTCTCCGCACGGCCTGTCAAGGTGCACGCGAATCACAGCCTTGTTTATTCTCTTTGATTTGTCGCAGATGTGTGCAGCGCTGTTGACACGAGATTCTCTTGTTATTTTACGTTCAACATCCTCCCCCCAAGTTTATCTCTCCCCTGTTCTCATTCGAGCAGTTCAGTTGACTCGTGGATCTTAAAACGTGTGAAGAGTCTTTAGAAGTGTGGCACTACATGATCATCAGAGATAGTCGTTATGACAATGTTCCAGTTGTCGTTCACACTACTGCTCACTCCGTGATACTGATCAAAACCAGCAAAGTGAAGCTTTAGTTTCCTTCTCGCCAGTACATGAATACTTGCACAAAGTTAATTAGGCCTCAGACTGAACGTGTCCACTGAGTTTTTAGAGGCTTTTTGACAGGTCTGTTAAAGGACAGCAATAAAGAAGACGAGAGAGAGTAATGTTTTCCGGTAATGTCATTTATCTCAGTCGTGCGCGTGCTGCTTGGATGATCCAAAATAATATGAAGATGAAGAGAAGTGTACAGGCAACACATTTGCATGTTTTGGAGACAAATGCAGCTGTGGTGAAAAGAAACTATTACCCTTTTGTCCCTGTAATCAGGGCCACATTAATCAGGGCTGTAACTCCCAGCACACTTTCATTTCACAGACTAAGCGTAGACCGAATCTTTACACATTAATGTAAAATTCAACTATAAACTTAGGGTATGTTAACACGACAACAATGTACAAAAAACGGAAACGTTTTTCCTTTGACTTTTGGAAAGTTTCGCTTACAGGCGACCAGGGGTGTGAAGTAACGAATTTACAGAATGTACAATGCTTTTAAAATGTATAAATTGCGGTGTACAGCGTTTATTATGAGGGGGTAGAATCCACAGCTCAGTACTCACTACTCAATACTCATGAGTAATTTTAAATAGGCTGCTCTTTTACTCTTACTCAAGTAGTTTTTTGGACAAGTACTTTTACTCCACTCACACTACATTTTTTGGAAGGTAATGGTACTTTTACTTGAGTATATTTTTTCAGTACTCTTTCCACCACTGCAGGCGACAAGGTCAAAACGCTTACTGTTCACTCAGATCTGTGAAAACGAGTAAAAACACTGTATTATTCCTGCCAGACCAGTAGGTGGCGATGTCACTTTGCAAGGAAACACATTCCTATAGACTGAACAGGTAATATGCATGTGCATGATGTCACCGTTTTCGCAAATTCATATTTTTGTAGTTTACACAATAACAGTATTGTTTTCAAAGACTCGCACATTGTTGTATAAATGAACAGCCAAACTGCATAAAACATTTTCTGTTTTTAGTAGAAAGCGTTGTCAGGTAAACATGCCTTGAGCATGGAGTTTGGAGTGGGATCTGTTTGTCCGACTAGTGGACAATGTGGGAGTGTTTGGGAAATAGGTGGAAGTTTTGCAATTCCACAAATATACTTCTTACCTTTAACCAGGTGAATTTCATGACTTCACCCAAAAACGACAAGAAAACAAATGGTTTCGTTTGGTTTTCATTTTCTGGTTTATGGACTTTATTTGTATTCCATTGTTTCCCTATTTTGTTCCTGTTTTTTTCCCTTGTCCTGGTGTTTTTTTTTTGTGTTTATTTGAGGTTGTGTTTATTTGAAATACAGAAAAAACTGTACTACTTTGAAATATTATTACAATTAAAAATAATTGAAGTTTGAATTTATTTAAAATTGTAATTCATTCCTGTGATGACACAGCTGATTTTGTGTTACATTATCCTTCAGAATCATTCTAATATGCTGATTTGCTGCTCAAAATTATTTCTTATTTTTTAACAATGTTGAAAATAGTTGTGCTGCTTCAAATTTTTGAGTAAACCTTATCCCCCCCCCCCCCCCACA
>NW_015558590.1:604649-607434 GCF_001515605.1 Sinocyclocheilus anshuiensis | reverse complement strand
CCCCCCCCCCCCCCCCAGACCTGTCCTGACTGTACAATATGGTACTAACAATTTGGCAGGCAAATATTTTTAATTGTCATAAAAATAATTTCACAAAAATATTTCATATTGAATACTCAACATGAAAAAAGATTGCTTCTTGGTGTTTTTTTTTTTTTTGGGGGGGGGGGACAAAATGTAGATGTCTATTTTTGAGTCCTCTCATCGTTACTTTATTTGTGATTATCAATCAACTTTATTCTGATTGCTGTCAGTAAGAGGGTTAGGCCATTTTATAGTGTAAATTGGTGTCATAATTATGTAAAGATGCAGCAGTGCTGTTTCTCAAGAGTGGACTGCACTGGACTGATTGATGTGTCTCTTTTATTGAATGGCTCGAGTGTGTGTGTGCTTTACTGCTGGAGGAGAGTGTTTTTATAAGCGATTTGTGTGATGAGAGTGTTTCAGTAATGAGGTCCCATGGGACTCTCACCGGGTAATTACAGTCTCTATGAGATATTAAACTGTTTCCTGTGTCTTTTTGTTGGACTTTAATTGCATGCAACAAGTAAGACGAGTCTTTTCATTCTCTTCCATGGCACAAACGAATGTAACTCGCATCATGTCTGCAAAATAATTGTTTTATATGATAAATAGCTTCACATAAGGGAATTTTAAGAGATGTCACGGAGAGCTGAAAGACTTCATGTTCTATTGAAATTGATCGCTGAGGTTTGTTTCATGTTGAGGATCTGTGTTGATGTGTTGAGAATCACACTGGTTCTGCACTATTCTTGTTTGAATTGTTTTTTGAAAATATTCATTTGATCTGTTAGCACCTAGACTGATAATTCAAAGTAAGCACCTAAACTAGATCATTCAAAATAGTGTCCATCGTTTTGATGAACAGTATTTTAATATATATTTATATTTCAATGCTTTTGCATTCTCTCGCAAAACATTTGCATTCAGCTAAGAAACTTTGCATTCACTCGCAAAATATTTGTGTTGTCTTGCAAAAGTATTGGAAACAATGTATTTCAGTGCTTTTGTGAGCAAATACAAAATTTCTTAGGGGAACATAATATTTTTGCGAGAGAACGCAAATATTTTGCGAGTGAATGCAAAGTTTTTTTGGGGAACAGTTTCTCAGGGGAAAACTCATATCAGAGTGTAATGGATTATCAATAAAGATTATATCAAAAATGTAGGGCTGAGACTTTGCTCTTTCCATTGCTTGTTGATCGTTTTTTTATGTGTTCATTGCACTCAAAATTGAATGTGAGCTTATAGTCGAAAGTGCAGTTTTTTTCTCTATTATGACATATATATCCAAGTGAAACGGCTTCTCGAAGTAGAAAAAAATAGGGCAGGGCTTGATTTTGTCCATCTGGGATTATTTGGATCATCGTGGTGGTCATCAGAATCAACATCAGAGTCAACATCATCAGAGAAGAGATCAAAATAAATCATAAAATGTAAACATTACAAGGTGTAAAATAATGTCAAATCTGACACATACAATCAATGATTCATTCATGATAAGATTCATAACATCCATTTCAAAAACACGCTCCCTCCTGACAGCTATGATATGCGCAGCGTCTTGTTGTTCCTTCACACGAGGCATGAAGTCGCTTTCCAAAACCTTCACCCTCTCTGTTCCTCTCTGGTGGAATGAGCTGCTAACCTCCACCAAAACTGCTGAAACCATCACAACTACCGACTTTTACGTTTAAATATGTTGTGTTTAATCTGCTAGAAGTTTATTTTAGGTAGTACTGTAACAGACATGGACCACTGTGTAGTCTTTGAAACGAATTCAGATTGAATTTGAAATATTATTAATTTAGTGTGTAATTTCTGTTTTTGCTGACATTTTGAATGTGTATTTGTGTATTGCAGGTCTCATCAGGCCAGGCGGAGGACATAAGTTTATCTGTGACGCATGAGGACATGGTGCACACCGATTCCAGTCGCAATGTGAGTCCCAGCGACGGCACTGAACTCAACAGTAGCGACCTGCTGTCCTTAAAGAGTGACTCCGTATCTCTGATTAGTGAAACGGCCATCTCATGCAAAGTTAGCACTATAAACGCACAAACACAGTGTTTCTTTTATCTTATGCCGGGTTCACACTGCACGATTTTCAAAGTCGTTGGATCGCTGCTCTTCTCTCACTGCACGACTCTCTGGGGTTCCATGTAGTTGCTGTTGTTGCAAACTACACGATGAATCGGCCACAGGGGGCCACACATTACAAAACTTTTCATTAGGAAGAATCGCCGACAATTTTGTCTGGTCTACAAACTACGTTTCACAACCAAACACACAAGAATTGATACGGGAAATAACGTAAGATCACACAATAATGAATTTGTTTCTGTCAAAAATTGTAGCCTGCAAAAAGCTTGCAGTCCAAGTTGTCTGTACACTGATTTGCAGTGAAAAAAATAAGAAATAAAAATAAACAAGAATATGAAGGAGAATGGTTGCTTGCTGATGTTCTGTTGCGGGTCTATTACGACTCCTCCCACTGAACTTTCTCTTGCTCTGAATCGTGCTCTCTCATTGGTTGTAGGACTCGTCGCGGATGTCATTTCCAGTCAAAACACATTTCACACTGTAAAGGCCCGTTTCAGAAAGGAGGTTAAGTTAAAACTGAGTATGTTAACCCTGAAATGAGGGAAACTCTGGGTTTTCCGTTTCAGAATGGAAGGTTTGTCAAACCCGAGAAAGCAGAGTAAGTCAAGCCTGTTTCTGAAAGAGAGGTAACTTATACTCATAGTCAGTTACCATGGTAACT
>NW_015558590.1:565876-603603 GCF_001515605.1 Sinocyclocheilus anshuiensis | reverse complement strand
CCCCCCCCCCCCCCCCAGACCTGTCCTGACTGTACAATATGGTACTAACAATTTGGCAGGCAAATATTTTTAATTGTCATAAAAATAATTTCACAAAAATATTTCATATTGAATACTCAACATGAAAAAAGATTGCTTCTTGGTGTTTTTTTTTTTTTTGGGGGGGGGGGACAAAATGTAGATGTCTATTTTTGAGTCCTCTCATCGTTACTTTATTTGTGATTATCAATCAACTTTATTCTGATTGCTGTCAGTAAGAGGGTTAGGCCATTTTATAGTGTAAATTGGTGTCATAATTATGTAAAGATGCAGCAGTGCTGTTTCTCAAGAGTGGACTGCACTGGACTGATTGATGTGTCTCTTTTATTGAATGGCTCGAGTGTGTGTGTGCTTTACTGCTGGAGGAGAGTGTTTTTATAAGCGATTTGTGTGATGAGAGTGTTTCAGTAATGAGGTCCCATGGGACTCTCACCGGGTAATTACAGTCTCTATGAGATATTAAACTGTTTCCTGTGTCTTTTTGTTGGACTTTAATTGCATGCAACAAGTAAGACGAGTCTTTTCATTCTCTTCCATGGCACAAACGAATGTAACTCGCATCATGTCTGCAAAATAATTGTTTTATATGATAAATAGCTTCACATAAGGGAATTTTAAGAGATGTCATGGAGAGCTGAAAGACTTCATGTTCTATTGAAATTGATCGCTGAGGTTTGTTTCATGTTGAGGATCTGTGTTGATGTGTTGAGAATCACACTGGTTCTGCACTATTCTTGTTTGAATTGTTTTTTGAAAATATTCATTTGATCTGTTAGCACCTAGACTGATAATTCAAAGTAAGCACCTAAACTAGATCATTCAAAATAGTGTCCATCGTTTTGATGAACAGTATTTTAATATATATTTATATTTCAATGCTTTTGCATTCTCTCGCAAAATGTTTGTGTTCAGCTGAGAAACTTTGCGTTCACTCACAACATATTTGTAAAAGTATTGGAAAACTGTATTTCATTGCTTTTGTGAGCAAACACAACATTTCTCAAGGGAAATAGTTTTGCAAGAGAACGCAAATATTTTGTAAGAGAATAGAAAGTTTGACGAACACAAATGGTTTGTGAGTGAACGCAAATGGTTTGTGAGTGAACGCACAGTTTCTCAGGGGAAAACAATACCTTTGAACGTAACACTTATATCAGTGTAATGGATTATCAATAAAGATAATGTTGAAAATGTAAGACAGGGACTTTGCTCCTTCCATTGCTTGTTGAGCGGTTTTTGACATGTTCATTGCATTCAGAAATGAACGTGAGCTTATAGTCGAAAGTGGAGTGGTAGGGTTTAAGCAGGAATGCATGATTGTTCAGCATATGTCACAAAAAAAAAGAAACAAAGAAAGAAAGAAAGAAAAAGAAAGAAAGAAAGAAAGAAAGAAAGAAAGAAAAAGCCGGTCATTTTCATTGGAGGATCTATTACAATTTGAAGTCGGCATGAAATGGAAATTGCAATCGTATTCTCTATTGTGACATGAGAGAAGAGATCAAAATAATATAATTATTATAATATAATAATTATAATATAATGTCATATCTGAAAAAAATATACAATCAATGAATCATTCACAATAATATTTATAACATCCATTTACATCCATCCACAAAATACACGGTCACTGAATGAGTGACGCCTCGTTCACATGTTGGTTTCCAAAACCTTCACCTTCTCTGCTCCTCTCTGGTGGAATGAGCTGCCAACCTCCACTTGAACTGCTGAAACCATCACAACTCTCAAGAAGCAAGAATGTTCATTTCATGCCAACTTTTAAGTTTAAATACAGTATGTTGCATTTAATTTGCTAAATGTTAATTTTAGATAGTAACAGGTATGAATAGAAACAGAATTAAATAGAATAGAAACAGAAGAGTAACATGAATTCAGTGTATAATTTCTCTATTTTTGCTGACATTTTGAATGTGTATTTGTGTATTTCAGGTCTCAACAGACCAGGCGGAGGACATACATTTATCTGTGATGCTTGAGGACATGATTCACAGTGATTCCAGTCGCAATGCGAGTCCCAGCGATGGCACTGAACTCAGCAGCAGCGACCTGCTGTCCTTAAAGAGTGACACCGTATCTCTGCTCAGTGAAGCTGCCATCTCATGCAAAGTTAGTAAACACACAAACAATGTCTTTTTTATCCTATGCTGGATTCTCACTGCATGATTTTCAAAGTCGTTGGATCGCTGCTCTTTTCACACTGCATGACTGTCTGGGGTTAACTATCTTAACTATCTAGTTACTGTTGTGTGCACATTACATGACAGATTGGATTGTCAGATCTTAGCACGTTTTTAGACCTCTTGATTTGGGTTGACATACACAGCCGGTTACAGGTTTAAGCATGATTTGTTTGTTGCCTTCTATGGTGTCACAGACTCTCATTGAGGGACAGGCTTAAATTAGTGATTTTTTTTTAAAAATCAACATGAATGTCTGGCATGAAAATTCAGTCAAATGTTTGCATCCGATTTGTCTGTCCAGATCAATGCGAAGTAACATCAGATGAATGAAAATGCAAATTCACTCTCTGACAGTAGGTGGCGCTTATGGAAAAGCAGAAATACAGTGGTAAACAAAGGAAGTCTTGCACAAATTTCCGTTAAATGGTATTCATGTTTTCAAACATCTGTTCGGATTTTTATATTCATTGTGTGTTAATCAATGAAATACAAATACAAGAGTACAGAGACAGAGCCGGTACCAGATTCTTCCTCTGCTATTCACTGTTGCTTAGAAAAAAAGTGGCAAAAAAAGGTGGCCCACAAAAAACGTCTCAGGTTATGCATGTAACCATGGTTTCCCGAGAGGGAACAAGACGCTGCGCCCCCTAGGGGGAACATCGGGGAATGCAGCCAGCATGTCTGAAACATGTGTGAAACAACATCAATCCTATTGGTCCACATGGCCCATGACATCATAGGCGGGTGCCCGGAAGTATAAAAGTGCACCACAGAAGAGTAACATGAATTCAGTGTATAATTTCTCTATTTTTGCTGACATTTTGAATGTGTATTTGTGTATTTCAGGTCTCAACAGACCAGGCGGAGGACATACATTTATCTGTGATGCTTGAGGACATGATTCACAGTGATTCCAGTCGCAATGCGAGTCCCAGCGATGGCACTGAACTCAGCAGCAGCGACCTGCTGTCCTTAAAGAGTGACACCGTATCTCTGCTCAGTGAAGCTGCCATCTCATGCAAAGTTAGTAAACACACAAACAATGTCTTTTTTATCCTATGCTGGATTCTCACTGCATGATTTTCAAAGTCGTTGGATCGCTGCTCTTTTCACACTGCATGACTGTCTGGGGTTAACTATCTTAACTATCTAGTTACTGTTGTGTGCACATTACATGACAGATTGGATTGTCAGATCTTAGCACGTTTTTAGACCTCTTGATTTGGGTTGACATACACAGCCGGTTACAGGTTTAAGCATGATTTGTTTGTTGCCTTCTATGGTGTCACAGACTCTCATTGAGGGACAGGCTTAAATTAGTGATTTTTTTTAAAAAATCAACATGAATGTCTGGCATGAAAATTCAGTCAAATGTTTGCATCCGATTTGTCTGTCCAGATCAATGCGAAGTAACATCAGATGAATGAAAATGCAAATTCACTCTCTGACAGTAGGTGGCGCTTATGGAAAAGCAGAAATACAGTGGTAAACAAAGGAAGTCTTGCACAAATTTCCGTTAAATGGTATTCATGTTTTCAAACATCTGTTCGGATTTTTATATTCATTGTGTGTTAATCAATGAAATACAAATACAAGAGTACAGAGACAGAGCCGGTACCAGATTCTTCCTCTGCTATTCACTGTTGCTTAGAAAAAAAGTGGCAAAAAAAGGTGGCCCACAAAAAACGTCTCAGGTTATGCATGTAACCATGGTTTCCCGAGAGGGAACAAGACGCTGCGCCCCCTAGGGGGAACATCGGGGAATGCAGCCAGCATGTCTGAAACATGTGTGAAACAACATCAATCCTATTGGTCCACATGGCCCATGACATCATAGGCGGGTGCCCGGAAGTATAAAAGTGCACCTGCTGAATACATCACCAACTTAGTTGTCTGAAGGAGACGTAAACAGGCAGGCCTAAGGCATGGCGAGGGGGCGCAGCGTCTCGTTCCCTCTCGGGGAACCATGGTTACATGCGTAACCTGAGACGTTCCTCTTCTAGGGAATTCCACGCTGCGCCCCCCTAGGGGGCACATTGGGGAACAAAATCCAACCACGCTGTGCCGAGGCGCATGCCTGTCCAACTGGTGGGGGAGCACCAAGGAAGCGACAGACACACACCAGGCCTTTCCACAGAAAGGGGCCAGGCCACTGACGCCACGGGCTGCTCACATAACCTGGCAGAAATGGGGGAACACGATTTAGATCAAGGGGAACATAACACCCAAGTTAAGAGCACAGCTATCATCAGATAGCTATGCTATGTGAGCAATACTAGCCTGGATACACAAGACCACTGAAGAGGCTACACTAGAAAGCCTCTAGAGGAGCTCAAGAGATCGCTACTTAAATCCCAGGTAATGAGAGTAACTGCTGAGCTAGAACACAGCTATCCTCAGATAGCTATTTCCTCAAGGTCTTATGAAGGCTTGTAGATCAGAATAACAATACACAGCTAGCCTAGATGGCCAGGCAAGACCTTCCTGCAGAGCTGCCCAGACCACAGAGAGTGGGCTATCTACTTACAACCCTAGCAGGGGAGATAGCACTTTGTAGGCAAGGGCTCGAGGAGACGGCTACTCAAAGACCCAAAGAAGGGGAGCAGTCACTGAGCTAGCAGGTACAGTATATTCATAAAACTAATTAAAACGTTAGTAAAACAGTTAAAACATGAGTAAATTTCATTTAATCATTTGATATTTACCAAGTTTTCAACCGTAATAACAAGAACAAATTGAATCTTACTTCAGCAGGCTTGAACGTTTATATAGACTAACACAAGTCATCGCTGCTATCGTCCTCTCGCCACACACAGTCTTTAGTCGAGCTCATGGATTGCTGGTTTGCATTCAGAAATATAAGCGCATCGACGTGAGAGGGATGCAGGCTTGATCTTTGCCTTGTGACGGTGTTGCCGGCCAAGGAAAAATTATTTCACTTGGTGTAGCCTACTGGTGGCAGGGACAGCAAGATATGATTTAGCCAGCTTGGATAGCCAAGGAAACTGGTGTTCATTACATGCCCACCATTCGAGAGGATTCCCCATGGTGGGAATGTCAGGCATCTGAAAATAATCTTGAATCTCATCTTCATTGGTAGTTGGCTGCTTTGTCATAGGATTGTGGCTTTTGTAGTTACATCCAAAGAGCTCCTCGAGATCAGCCTCGAGTCTTGGTTTTTTATCCTCACTGGGCAACGCTTTGGTTGTCATGCTGCAGTCGGCAACCTCCTGTTCACCTGTTGTGACAGTGAAATATGCATCAAGAAGTGGTTAAAAAAAAACAAAGTAACGTTTACTATGGATTATTAGCTCACCTGAAGTTTCTGAATGCTTTGTCTCGCAGTCGTGCAATAAATCAGCGAGATGGGATTTGGCATCCTGTAATGTTAATGCACACTCGAGTAGTTGATTGTTTCCGACAGCGCCGACTAGTGGTTAAAATAGTCGATCACTCGACTAGTCTATGCAAGCCCTACATGACGCATAGATCGTGTGTGTCCTCAAGTGTCAGAAACCTTGGGCACGGAGGCACACGCTTTCCACAACGCTCACCTGCCTTGGTCTCTCACACGCACTTCAAACAGATGGCTCCGAAGACAACAAAAGTTGGTGACGTATTCAGCAGGTGCCCTTTTATACTTCCGGGCACCCGCCTATGATGTCGTGGGCCATGTGAACCAATAGGATTGGTGTTGTTTCACACGTGCTTCAGACACAGGTCATGCTGGCTGCATTCCCCAATGTGCCCCCTAGGGGGCACAGCGTGGAGTTCCCTAGAAGGGGAACTTGCAATCCAAGTTGTCTGTACACTGCAGTGGAAAAAAACTAACACAGAACTATATGAAGGAGAGAATGGTTGCTTGCCGTTGTTCTGTTACAGGTCTATTATGACTTTCCCTTGCCCTGTGTCGTGCTCTCTTAATGGCTGTAGGTTGTCGCAATGTCATTTCCAGTCAAAGCACATTTCACACTGCAGTACTATGAGTCACCGACAGGTCCAGATATTTAACATGCCAAATATCTCACGGGCATCGGCGACGCATTGGTGCTTCTCTTAAGCAGGCACACACTGTGCGATTTTTAATAGTCCTTTACGATTGTTGCTTGTCAGACTGTATGAACATGATGATCATGTCACACTGTGGGATCTCAGTTGTCATTAATGTCAGACTGTACGACAGTCCAGATGCATTAAAAACAGGTGCGTGCAAGAAAACTTGGAGTTTTTACATTATCAACCCGTACACGTTCAGTGACTGCGAGCTGCATTAAACGCGGGGCTGTAATGTTGGCTATCATTTAAAGTATATGAATGACAGCAATACCGGCGTATTTAAGAAGAATAGTGTAATCAGCACTACACACCCACATGAAAACAGCGGAGCAACCGGTGTTTATCATAGCAAAGGCGACATATGAATCCCGTGAGCGGAGGACGGGAGCGCTGGAGTTTATGGCAGTTAGAAGACATCTCTAGCATTAATTTTGATCATGGCTTGTCTTGAAAAACGAAGACAGTTTGACGTTTGTCGTAGGAGGCTTCACACTGCAAGACTCTGCGGCAAATCTTCTGACACTGCCATAATTTCGTCTGAGGTCAAATTTGATCGCAATGGCTATTATCGGCTGTCGGTGAACATGGTGACGGTGTTGCCGGCCAAGGAAAAATTATTTCACTTGGTGTAGCCTACTGGTGGCAGGGACAGCAAGATATGATTTAGCCAGCTTGGATAGCCAAGGAAACTGGTGTTCATTACATGCCCACCATTCGAGAGGATTCCCCATGGTGGGAATGTCAGGCATCTGAAAATAATCTTGAATCTCATCTTCATTGGTAGTTGGCTGCTTTGTCATAGGATTGTGGCTTTTGTAGTTACATCCAAAGAGCTCCTCGAGATCAGCCTCGAGTCTTGGTTTTTTATCCTCACTGGGCAACGCTTTGGTTGTCATGCTGCAGTCGGCAACCTCCTGTTCACCTGTTGTGACAGTGAAATATGCATCAAGAAGTGGTTAAAAAAAAACAAAGTAACGTTTACTATGGATTATTAGCTCACCTGAAGTTTCTGAATGCTTTGTCTCGCAGTCGTGCAATAAATCAGCGAGATGGGATTTGGCATCCTGTAATGTTAATGCACACTCGAGTAGTTGATTGTTTCCGACAGCGCCGACTAGTGGTTAAAATAGTCGATCACTCGACTAGTCTATGCAAGCCCTACATGACGCATAGATCGTGTGTGTCCTCAAGTGTCAGAAACCTTGGGCACGGAGGCACACGCTTTCCACAACGCTCACCTGCCTTGGTCTCTCACACGCACTTCAAACAGATGGCTCCGAAGACAACAAAAGTTGGTGACGTATTCAGCAGGTGCCCTTTTATACTTCCGGGCACCCGCCTATGATGTCGTGGGCCATGTGAACCAATAGGATTGGTGTTGTTTCACACGTGCTTCAGACACAGGTCATGCTGGCTGCATTCCCCAATGTGCCCCCTAGGGGGCACAGCGTGGAGTTCCCTAGAAGGGGAACTTGCAATCCAAGTTGTCTGTACACTGCAGTGGAAAAAAACTAACACAGAACTATATGAAGGAGAGAATGGTTGCTTGCCGTTGTTCTGTTACAGGTCTATTATGACTTTCCCTTGCCCTGTGTCGTGCTCTCTTAATGGCTGTAGGTTGTCGCAATGTCATTTCCAGTCAAAGCACATTTCACACTGCAGTACTATGAGTCACCGACAGGTCCAGATATTTAACATGCCAAATATCTCACGGGCATCGGCGACGCATTGGTGCTTCTCTTAAGCAGGCACACACTGTGCGATTTTTAATAGTCCTTTACGATTGTTGCTTGTCAGACTGTATGAACATGATGATCATGTCACACTGTGGGATCTCAGTTGTCATTAATGTCAGACTGTACGACAGTCCAGATGCATTAAAAACAGGTGCGTGCAAGAAAACTTGGAGTTTTTACATTATCAACCCGTACACGTTCAGTGACTGCGAGCTGCATTAAACGCGGGGCTGTAATGTTGGCTATCATTTAAAGTATATGAATGACAGCAATACCGGCGTATTTAAGAAGAATAGTGTAATCAGCACTACACACCCACATGAAAACAGCGGAGCAACCGGTGTTTATCATAGCAAAGGCGACATATGAATCCCGTGAGCGGAGGACGGGAGCGCTGGAGTTTATGGCAGTTAGAAGACATCTCTAGCATTAATTTTGATCATGGCTTGTCTTGAAAAACGAAGACAGTTTGACGTTTGTCGTAGGAGGCTTCACACTGCAAGACTCTGCGGCAAATCTTCTGACACTGCCATAATTTCGTCTGAGGTCAAATTTGATCGCAATGGCTATTATCGGCTGTCGGTGAACATGTCAAACCAGTGATCAAAGACTACAGATTTTAGCCTAGGATTATAGGAATCTTTTCGGATTTTCTAAATTTGTCTCAGACGACCAAATCGTGGCCAAAATCGCACAGTGTGAGCTTTAGATCGCGTCTTTGACAATTCACTACGCAATTGTCACTCGCATGAATGAGAATCGATTTGCCTCTGATTTCAGGGCATTTGTCGGCAATTTCCACAAAATCTCGGCTAAAATCCTGCAGTGTGAACCTGACATTAAACTAATTCCCTCTGCCAACCAAACAGCATCACACTAATAATCACTCTGAATAACTTACCAACGGCATAACAACTTAACAACCCTTGCAACTCCCTGGCAGCCACACACAACATTATATTGTGTTTGCAAGTTTTTAATAGGCAAGCACATATTAAGATTAAAATCCAATTCTCTTTAGTAGCTCCGGGTTTCATTTAACTTAACAACCCTTGCAACTCCCTGGCAGCCACACACAACATTATATTGTGTTTGCAAGTTTTTAATAGGCAAGCACATATTAAGACATTTAAAAAATCCAATTCTCTTTAGTAGCTCCGGGTTTCATTTGATCAAACAGCATATGCTCATCATTACATACTCAAGTGCATCTCTGGCTTTGGCTCATCATGTTTTCTCAGCTTGTCTTTTGTAATCCTCTTAGAGGCTCCTGCTTGTCCTGGCTCAGTGAATGTCTTAGATGTACAGTGAGGATGGTCACCCCGCTGATGAGGTCAGCCCGGCCTGCCCTCCTGTGTCAGATCTTAGCACGTTTTTAGACCTCTTGATTTGGGTTGACATACACAGCCGGTTACAGGTTTAAGCATGATTTGTTTGTTGCCTTCTATGGTGTCACACACTCTCGTTGAGTGATCCGAGTTCAATATGAGTTCAGTTCTTTGAAGAGTATTTATGGCATAACGTACAGTATGTTATCATTGAAAATACATTTTATTCTGTGTTTTATTTTTAATATGCATTTTTTTAATCAACATAAATGTCTGGCATGGATATTCAGTCAAATATTTGCATCCGATTTGTCTGTTCGGACCAATACGAAGTAACACCAGATGAATTAAAATTTAAAGTCACTCTCTGACAGTAGGTGGCACTTATGAAAAATCAGAAATAGAGTAGTACATAAAGGAAGCGTTGCGCACATTTCTGTTTATAACACCTGCTTGTCATGGAGAAGAAATTAAGTTAAATGGTATTTACATTTTTTTTTTTCAAACAGCTGTTCAGATTTTAAATTCGCTGTGTTTATCAAAGAAAACAAATACAAGAGTACAGAGACAGAGCCCGTACCATTCTTCCTCTGCTATTCACTGTTGCCTAAAAAAGTGTGAGTACAATGGAAGTGATGCAGTACAATGGAAGAGATTTATGGAAGACTGTTTTCGCTACTGAATAAAAAATAAAATAAGGTAACTGTGACTTTTTTCTTACAATTCTGACTTTATTTCTCACAATTGTGAGTTCACAAATCGCAATTCTGACTTCTTTTCTTAGAATTGTGAGATATAAACTCGCAATTGCCATGTAATAAAGTCTAATTCTGAGGGGGGAAAAGACTATTTTCTAACAATTGTGAGTTTTTTTTCTAGCAATTGAGAGTTTATAGATTGCAATTATGAGAAAAAGAGTCATAATTGTGAGTTTATATCACGCAATTCTGAATGATGTAAAATCGCAATTGATAAAAAGAAAAAAGTCAGGATTGTGAGATAAAAAGTGAAAATTATATATTTTTTTATTAAATTAAATTAAATTAAATGCACAGTGATGGCATGCAACATTTGGTGTGAACAAGCCTTAACATTGTCTAATCATACTTTTTGAGCTCGGACTAGGTGGATGATATTTTGGTTATGCATGACGATAGAGCTCCTTCTAGGATTTTGCTTTAAAATGTTAACCCTGTTACTAATTGTATAGTAAATTATCGATTATTAAAAAATCTATATGTTTAAACATGCAATTGTGGAACCAGTGATTAAAAAACATAATTTGGATTCATCGGTCCTTGCAAATTTTAGGCCCATTTCAAAACTCCTGTTTCTCTCCAAGATACTGGAGAAAGTTGTATTCACACAACTGTACTCATTTTTTAATTTACATGGTCTCCATGAGGTATTTCAGTCTGGTTTTAAATCCTTACACAGCACTGAGACAGCCCTATTGAAAGTTTTTAATGATCTGCTTCTTGCCACTGACACGGATGACTATGCTGTTCTTATGCTCCTAGATCTCATGGCTGCATTTGACACTGTAGACCATAACATCTTGATCTCTCGCATGGAGCATTGTGTCGGCATTAAGGGTACTGTGTTGGAGTGGTTTCGATCATATTTGTCTGGCAAAAGCTTTTCTATTCGCCTCGGGGATTTTATGTCCTCTTCTGCGTGTTTCTCGTGTGGGGTCCCCCAGGGCTCCATTTTGGGGCCTATTCTATTTTCTTTATATATACTTCCTCTAGGATCCATTTTCAGGAAGTATTGTTATGCAGATGATACACAGTTATATCTGCCATTGAAACAAAAACATCCAAATTATTTAGCGTCACTTTTGTGTTGCCTTGAGGAAATTAAAGCCTGGGTGGCAGTACTTTTTTTTTTTTTTTTTTTGTAACGAGGATGGAAGTTATATTGTTTACTCCTGGGGGTGCCTGTGGGTCTCCTGACCTGGATTTAGATGTTTTAAAACAATTTTTGAAGCCCTCTGTGAATAACTTGGGTGTTTCAATGGATAATGGTTTTAAAACTGGATAAACAGATTAATTTGGTAATTAAATCTAGTTTTTTCCAGCTGAGGCAACTTTCTAAGATTAAAACTTTTCTGTCTTTTAAAGATTTTGAAAGAATTATAAACATTTTTATTTCATCCCGTCTTGACTACTGTAATGCACTTTATGTAGGCATTAGTCAGGCCTCCCTCAACGGACTGCAGATGGTTCAGAATGGTGCAGCTCATTCGCTAACGGGAACACGAAAGCGGGAACATATTACTCCCATTTTCCAGCTGAGGCAACTTTCTAAGATTAAAACTTTTCTGTCTTTTAAAGATTTTGAAAGAATTATAAACATTTTTATTTCATCCCGTCTTGACTACTGTAATGCACTTTATGTAGGCATTAGTCAGGCCTCCCTCACCAGACTGCAGATGGTTCAGAATGCTGCAGCTCGTTTGCTAACACAAAAACACAAAAGCGGGAACATATTACTCCCATTTTGGCCTCTCTTCACTGGCTTCCTGTCCATTTTTAAATAAATGGTCTGGCACCGACATACCTCTCAGACTTAATACAGCCATATGCTCTGTCGAGGGGACATAGGTCCGCTGACCATTCATTGTTAGCTGTCCCTCATGTAAGGCTGAAGAGCAGGAGTGACCGTGCGTTTGCAGTGGTGGGCCCTAGAGTTTGGAATAATCTGCCTTTACATGTTAGAAAGGCCCAAACACTTACTGTTTTTAAGTCTAGCTTAAAAACCTACTTTTATAGTATGGCGTTTAACACGGCGTGAGAGCTGCTATTTTATTTTATTTTATTTTATTTTATAATATTTTATAATATTTCATAATATATTTAACTTTGTTATTCTATTTGTGATATTGCCTTATTCATGCTTGTACAGCACTTTGGTAAACACTTGTTGTTTCTAAACAATTGCTTTATAAATAAACTTTGACTTTGACTTTGATTTGATTATACGCATTTTTGGCAACACTAGTTTAGGGACCAATTCTCACTATTAATCAGTAGCTTATTAGCAGGGGTACAATTGGGATTTGTTATGTGTGTGTGTGTGATTTCAGTCTTTTGAGGGGTGCACAGTATGCAAAGCCTACAAAATCTTATATTAGCGGACAAACTGTAAAATATAACAAGTTGAGAGAGACTGTTATGAACACTAAAATCCTGATCAAAATCATTCTAGTTGTTGGCAGTGTGCAAAGCTACATCTGTCTGCAGGATTTTTAAAATCAAATTTAAGACTTTTTTAAGACGATTTGAACTTTGATCCCTGGCTAACGAGCTCGTGCAGGGCTGTTTGAATACATGCAATTTGTGCGTGTATTAGAAAACAACATTCTGCAGTTTCTTTACGAATTGTTTAAGGCCATTTCGCGATTTCAATCATCATACTGTAACCAGCAACAGCCGCCCTTCTCTTCTCACCGGAGACATGCGATGCAGTCCTAAACAGTCTCTCGCTGTTGGTGCTTGTAATGATTTTTGTGTTTTTCTCTGAGAGTTTTAAATGCTTCCACACTGCAGACATGTCTGCTGCATTAGCGCACACCTCTATTTGGTCACACCATTGTTTGGTACAATTTATTCATTTTTTTTTTTTTTTCTTCTGCTTATTCGGCCGAACACCGAAAGAGGAATTATTATATTAATTTAAAACAGGGTTATATGTGTGGATGGGAGAAACAGCAGACAAGCTTTTTGAAAATCCAAATTGATTTTCTGCCAGTAGGAGGCGCTTTGTCGGAAATATAACGGTTTCCCCAGTAATGGCTGTAAACAAAGCAGCGCTGCGCTCATGAACGCTCCCATCAGATAAAGTTGAAATGCAATCAAAACTTTTCTGAAGACACTCAGTTCATTTCAGAGTCAACCCTGTTACCATCAAACCAGTTTGCCACAATTCTATCCCAGCAAGTGTTAATATATATTAATTTAGCTTGAGATAACAATATGCAAACATTTATCAACATTAAAGACGTTGTCTGTCTGACACAATATTTAAAATTATACAGAAATCTTCAAAATAACATTATTAGAATGGAAAAGATCCATTCAATTACAAACTAACTGCCACCTATCAATCTCACTGCCTTTTACCTTCCACTGATGCCTTAAGCCTGGTGCACACTGTATAATTTTGCTGTCTGAGACAAATTTCTGGGATTGTAAAGGATTTCTATTGTCGTAGGGCACAATCGTGAGTGTTTGATGGCCTAAGTCGACATGTTCACCAATAACAATGCTCTTTGTGGTGAATCTTAACCTTCAGTGGAGATTTGACCCAAATTGTTATTTATATAAATACTGACTTCAAGCTAGGCTGGAAGAGTGCATATTTGTGCATTTTCAGTAATATATTATAATATACAAAGATGGTGTTTTTTTTTTTTTTTAAGTTTGCAAACTCATTAACAACACATTGTTCATTAATGAAGTGAACTTTATCCACTTTTGCTTAAGAAACGCACATACAGAAAGTCACGTTTGGTGTGCGACCGACTTTGTCAACAGTGAATCGCTGGAATGACTAGATGTTAAAGAAATTCTAAAAAAAACAAACAAATAAAAAATCGTACAGTGTATAGCAGGCTTTACAAGCAAAACATCTTGTATTGCAATGACATCCCCACTAACATCCTGCTGAAAGAAAATATTAGGGCAGCCGTGGTAGTAATCAAGGCTGAAACAACAGATATTCTTCCTTTATCCTGTGATTTCATGCTTATCCGAGCCTGACCTCACTGCCACCCCTGGTAGAAAGAAGTTACGATGTTTCTTTATATTCCAGATCAATGGCCTAAACCTACGACTCCATGAAACTGTTGGTGTCAGGTGGAGCCAAGTCATTTTCTCTTAACTAAAACATCAGTGTTTAGCCACTCCTTCTTCAATACACACATATATGTAAGAGATAACACATTACCAAATGAGAAAATGGGCCTTCTTAAATGACTAGCCAGTAAACCGTTGTTGCTTGCCTCTTCGAACAAGCGCAGTGAGAGGTTTCGGGTGACCTTGCACGCCATCCTGTCACTTTGACAATGCCGGGGAACATTGTGGGGCAAGAGATCTTTCTCCCACAGGCAGATGGGATGTAAATGGGAGTAAATGGGTTTTTCATTTCTAAATGCCGTCTGATAATGGAAGTGGGTGATGTGCCAGATCACACACATATGAGCCTCTGTTGGAGATAAGGCCATTTGTACAAGAGCAGTGTGTATGTGTGTGTGTGTTATCTTCACCCCTCTGTTTCCACAATTTCTATTCTGTTCCTGAAAGACTCATTTGAATTTCCTCATCATAACAGCCCTATGCTTGAACCTCAATTAATATGTTAATGTTGCTGTGCAAGGTTTTTAATTAGTATAAGATGAATCACATTGCATTTTGGGGACCTGATTATCGCTCTCAGATGCTTCGGGGGTGTCGTTTTGTTGTTACGTGACGCTCGTAATGGTAGACTTTTTCAAGCTTCAAGTATTTAATTTTCTAAATAGTTATGGTTTATTCCTTCGAGTATTATTATTATTTTTTATTTACACAAAGATATTACTCTAAAAAATGTGGATCAAATCACTGGATTCATATGGACTTCATTTACAATGCCATAATGGCCTTTTTGGAGCTTGAAAGTTTTGATTACCTATCATTAGCTAGACAGAAATCTTCAGATTTTATTAACTTAATTTGTGCCTGAAGATAAATGAAAGTCTTGCAGGTTTGGAACGATGTGAGGGTGAGTAAATGATGATAGAATTTTCATTTTTGGGTGAACTAATCCTGATTAGCAGAAAATATATTCTGTTTAAAGGGATAGTTCAACCAAAAATGACAATTCTGTCATTAATTTCTCACCCTCACGTCATTCCAAACCCATAAGACCTTTGTTCATCTTCAGAATACAAATTAAGATGTTTTTGATGAAATCTGAGAGCTTTCTGACTCTGCATAGACTGCGACACAACTGAAATGTTCAAGGCCCAGAAAGGTAGTAAGGACATCGTTAAAAAATAGTCCATGTGACATCAGTGGTTTAACCATATTGTTATTCCTCTGCTTCTAAACAAGACATAGCGCATCTGCTTTCTACGTCAGTACCCCGGCTCCTGCATCAGCAGCACCCTCACGCATGCGTCAAGATACTCTCGTGAACACGCGTCAAAGACTGACATGGAAGAGAATAAATTGTTGAATAAAGTTGTTTTCTTCTTTTTGTGTGTGTGTGTGTGTGTGTGTTGCTGTACCTAAGACAATTTCTCACCCATTGTAAAATCACTGTAACGCATGGATGTGTTTTTCTTTACTAAAACACACACTCATACACATGTATGGTGTTTCTTCATTGGCGCCTCTTCTATCCATCCTTCTCTCTTTCTCCCTCCCCCATTCCTCTGTCTGTTTTTTTGTCCACTGCTATTATTTCCATTTTAGTAATCTGTTGAGGTACATTTATTTTTGCGAGCGAGTTATTGAATCATAACTGTGATTTTAAAAGAGTAATTAAAGTTAAATGTGGCCCTGATGAGCTACTCCTTCAGGAAATGTTGTGATATTAAATTATTTATGACTAGAGGGTCTCTGTACCATATGTAAATCATTTAGATATGCAAATGGCCCACTAAATCTCATAGATTATGAATAAAAATGTACTATTCCCATGTTTAGCTCTGGGCTTTTAATCACAGAATTACTTTTCTTTTTGTTCATGCCTGAAGTCATATTAATCACATGCTAGAAACACTGTAAAGAATAAGACACCTTTAGTTTAAAAGACAAAACCAGTGTAATACCACAGTTTTTTGTATTTTGAATGCTGACACTGAACTGCACTGTCTAAAATATAATCTACACAGATATGTGAAAACAGAGTTCAAATGTTAAAACAGCTTATAAGCTCAAATGTGTTGCCTTCTCAGTGCCACCACAAGGGAAGCCGTCACTGTTTTTCTGTCTTTAAAATTAAAATTAATTATTTTTAACTTGAACGCTGCATTTTTAGAATGCCATGTCATGCGCAAGACACTGCAAAAGATGCTAACACAATTAATATAGTGAGTGTTTACATAGAAAACAATGGATATTGTGCAAATAGCGCAATAGAATGCAAAAATGTGTTCTGTGTGAACGCCCCTAAAGGGCCACATTTACCGTCGCTATGCAACATTTCACAGGCAAAACAAAGCAGGAAAGGAGGTGACAAAATACCATTATAATACTGAAATGTAGTGTTACAGTAGAAACCAGCACAATGAGCTTTGCTTTTTTGCTAAGTTACGAATCTTTGTCAGTCAAAGGTCACTGCGGAATCAAGAGGCTTGCTATTGGTTGGCCTGCAAATATGTGTCAAAGTTGTGAAATTCACATGCATGCTCACAGGTGTGTGTTCATTTGCATTGTACACTAACTTCGAATGCAGTTCATCCTCGCTTTAACTCAAAGTTTATGTTAAATTAATAAATGTAAATGTAAACGTCATATGTACAGTCAAATGATTAAATGTAAATGTAAATATCATATTTAGGGCAGTTGTGGCCTAATGGTTAGAGAGTTGGACTTGTAACCCAAAGGTTGCGGGTTCGAGTCTCAGGTCCGGCAGGGATTGTCGGTGGAGGGAGTGAATGACCAGTGATCTTTTCCACCTTCAATACCACGACTGAGGTGAGAGCCTTGAGCAAGGCACCGAACCCCCAACTGCTCCGTGTGTGTGTCTGTGTGTGCACTTGTATGGGTTAAATGCAGAGCTCAAATTCCAAGTATGGGTCACCATAATTGGCCACACGTCACTTCCTTTCCTATAAATCGTACAATTTTATACAAATCGTGATGAAATTGTACAAAAGTGGATTGAAAGATCAAAATTTCAGAGTCAGAACTACTTTAAAAGTGCAGACCTCATACAAACTAAATTGACATAAACCTTTGGAGAAAAAAAAGGGGAATTAGGTTGATTATATTTTTGTTCACATTAACCTTAAGCAATAGTGATATTTTACTAACAAACAGCAATAATGAATGTTAGTTATAGTAATACTCAACTTTATTATAGTTATGAATAAAGAATGTGAGTTTGAGAAAGTGAAATCCCTTGTTTCCGCTATATTCTCCAGTGATTGCTCATCTGCCATTTATCTCACATTTCCTGTAGTGTCTGGATGTCCATCATAACATCAGGAGGCTCCACATAATGAGACACAGAGAGATGAGCACTTGAGTGGCATCATACAAGCTGTACAAGCACAGAATTATCTGTCATTTTCTCTAATGTTAGTCAAGGTTTTTACACCAAAAACAGTCATAATTATCATATACGTTTCATGACTATTTTCCACCCTGACCCTTATAATCAATCAGACCATTTTTGCTCTTGTCCTATCAAAATGTAAATGCAAATTAGGGTTGTCATATGTTAATGAGCTCATGGTTGTGATGTCATAACCACAAATATTCCTGCACTAGTCGTTTTTACAGTTTAATTTCAATAGACAGGCTTTATGAAGGTTAGTTTTTTACATAGTACCTCTATGTGATTTACAAATGAGCCCTTTGAAATATTACTAATATTGGTACAATACTATTGCATTTTGAGTTAACTGTCTTTTTATGTGTTGTACAGAGTGATGAACAGGAGGGACCTGAGGAAGACACTCGGAGCATCGCCGCATCTTCAGTTATGGTATTTCAATCGATCAATCAATCAATGCTATCTAATTATTTATGTGGTATTTTAAGGTTTAATTACTCCAGTGGTAATTTATGTACGAGTTAGGCGGCAATGCATTTATTTATTTATTAGTTTAGCAGACACTGTTATCCAAAGTAACATAAAATGAAAAAAAAAAACATTACAAACAGTATATACAAAATCATCAAATGTGGTTATGTTACATTGTATTACATCACTCTGTATTGTATATGACACAGCAGGAACCGCTAGTACCATAAATCAATAAACCATACCACACAGTGTTTTGGGAAGAGGACTGAGCTCTATTTCAGGCTTTTTTCTCAAAGCATTTCCTTGCAGAGTATACAAACAGTCTTCTCCCAGAACAGCATGCAGGCGGTTGAAGGACAGCCCCCTCAGTGAACGCTTGCGTTTTTTAATTATCGTGGAGGTGACACCACCTCCACGATAGGGAGATAGGGAGAGCATCTCTCGCCTGAGCTGTAAACAGGCTGTGAACTTTGCCGTCAGCCTCGCGACCCTGAGTGTCATTGATGAAGGGAAAAGCTCATTAATACACACCCAGCGAGAGACAACACAACACGGCCAGCTGAGAAACCCTCAACATGCACATATAGCTCATTTCTGAAGCATCTTTACAGCATTTCAGAAAGATGCTGTTTCATTTTAGTGAGCCTTATAGTCTCACAGATATGTCTGATTAATTGCTGTACTGTTTTTTCCACTTTTGTGATGTTATTAATGTGTTGGTTACAGAAAGCATTTGAGTGTTTACACTTCAACACAAGCTTACAGTGACCTGGATGTGTCAAGCTTTAAAAGCCAATCACAAAAGCACCATAAAAGCGGAATAAAATTAACTTATATGACTTGTGTGCTATATTATGCATTTTCTGAGGCCATATGATAGCCTTGTGTGAGAAACAGACCAAAATCTATTCATATTTTGCTGATGACATAGCGAATTAGCTAATAGCATTGCTCTCAAATCTCACACCTGTGTTTGCACGTATTCAAAACCTCAAATGTGCCACTTTTAGAAAGTTTGTGTATGATTTGAAGTCAGTGGTCATTGGCTGTTTATGACGTTCAGGTCTTCCTGGAACGTCTGTATTTATGAGTTGAGAAGTCATAATTTCGATGTCATGCTTGTTCTAAATGACATTTTTACATCTTTATTTCACTTACAAAGGTGTAGATTGAATTGTTGTATATTATATTGTAATTACACAATACTAACAAATTTTGAACATGGAAATGCCAATTTCTGTCATGAAACTCTAGATGGCGCAGGCTGATGGGTCCTTAATAATTGAAACTGATGATATTCACAGTTTCATGTTGCATATGCAGCCAATGAGCTTGCTGCTTTACATTTAAATGGCTAGTTAGCGTTCACTTGAGCATTTTGCACCGCATTTTCAGAGTTCCTCTGAAACCCTCCACCTTCCCCAGCTCCACCTGTATACAATAGATCTCCTACGGGTTATTATATATGCTAATTGTGCAGCAGCAGTATGTCTTAAATACTCACAGCAGTGAATCGGAGTATGTATTTGCAGTAGTAAGTTCCTGTACTTCGACAGCAATAACCAATAACAGCAGCAGCGTAGCAGATCTATTCCGCCAAGACCAAATACATTAACATTGCCATATCCATTACAATGCTAAAATCTTCCGAGAGTCATTATAGAACGTCTCGGTTACGTACATAACCCTCATTCCCTGATGGAGGGAATGGAGACGTTATGTCGTGATGACATTATGGGGATTCACTTGGGAGCCCCAATCATCTCTGACTTTAAGAGAAAACGCCAATGAAATTTGGCTAGTGGATTTTGCATACCTGAGCCACTCCCCGTGCATACGGGTATAAATAGGCGACAGGTGCATCCACTCTTCAGGTTTTACGCTGAGGAGCCGAGAACTTGTCCCTGGCCGCCAGCGATGGTTCGAGGTTGTGGCAAGGGGACATAACGTCTCCGTTCCCTCCATTAGGGAACGAGGGTTACGTACGTAACTGAGACGTTCCCTATCTTTCGGTCACTACGAGTTATGTCGTGACGACATTATGGGGCCCTGGAAAGCGCCACAACCTGAACCCTGTCACAACCCCGTGACGTAGCCAATGTTGGCAAGCGGCCGTGTGACAGACAAACACTACGCAAAGGTCGTAACCTTCCCACCGCCCCAGCGCAAATTCGCTGACCTTGGTACCCACAGGGACCACAGGTGAATACATCGCTGCTGGAGATAACCAAGCCGATGTTCCTTTCCCCACAGAAATTTCTTAACAGAAAGGATTTCGACCTACAACGAAAGATTTGCTTCAAGTCTTTCCGATTTGTTGTTACAGCTTAGGCAGAACGATGGGGAAGTGAGCCTTCTGGAGAAGAGCGCTACGGAGACCACACCCTACTCGTAGAGAGGTAACATGTGGAGATTCTCATATGGACTGACCCAGGCCTGGGGCAGTACTACATATGGAATGGGTCCCTGGGGCAGGTCCTGCCTGAGAGTAGGGATGGAGCAACTGCCAGCAGAGACTGACAGAACACTCTGTCAAAGGGAAGACACGGGTTTACAGAGAGGGAAACCTTACCGTGGAAGAATACACATATGGGATTGCCCGCAGGAAATCAAGCCATATGGACACCTAGCCCAGTACAGGGGCTGACCGGAGACCCAGGCAAGCTAACACCGATACTGGGCCTGCCGTCAGACTGCTCCGCCCAGTCTGACTGCCGGGGGTGCTGAAGGATACTCAACCAGGGTTCGCCGTCCGGGGAACTTACTGGAGGAGGAGAAAGACACTCACATCCCCGGGTGAGGGGGAATGGCGCAGCAAGCGTGATACCGGCCACGGCATCACTTCCCGCCGATTACCTGTTACCCAACACAGGGGAAGAAACTGGCTCAACGCGGAGACTGTAGAATCTCGCGAAGGTGTTCGGTGTCACCCAGCCCAGAGCTCTACAGATGTCTGCCAGAGAGGTGCCGTGCGCCAGCGCAACCCAGCCCAGAGCTCTACAGATGTCTGCCAGAGAGGTGCCGTGCGGCAGCGCAAAGGAGGAGGCAACACTTCTTGTGGAGTGAGCCCTCACCCTCAGGGGGCACGGCTCGCCTTGGGATTGGTACGCCAAGGCGATGGCATCCACTATCCAGTGGGCCAACCTCTGCTTGGAGACAGCCTTCCCTTTCTGCTGACCTCCATAGCAGACAAAGAGCTGCTCAGAGCTTCTAAAACTCCAGGTGTGGTCCACGTATATGCGCAGTGCTCTTATGGGACACTGCAACGCAAGGGCTGGATCTGCCTCCTCCGAGGGCAGTGCTTGCAGGTTCACCACTGATCTTGGAAGGGAGTGGTGGGAACCTTGGGCACGTATCCAGGCCGGAGTCTCCGGACAACGTGAGAGTAGGCCGGCCCGAACACAAGGCACTCTTCGCTCACTGAAAATGCTTGGAGGTCCCTGACCCTCTTGATGGAAGTGAGCTCGGTCAGGAGCGCTGTCTTAGCAGACAGGAACTTAAGCTCGACTGAATCCAGCGGCTCAAAGGGACCCCTCTGAAGTCCTGCCAGGATAATAGAGAGGTACCAGGAGGGTACCAGGGGTGGCCTAGGAGGATTTAACCTTCTGGCACCCCTCAGGAACCTGACGATAAGATCGTGCTTTCCCAGGGACCGGCCGCCCACTGCATCGTGATGTACTGCGATGGCAGCCACATACACTTTCAAGGTGGAGGGTGACAGCCTATGCTCCAACCTCTCTTGCAGGAAGGAAAGCACTACTCCAATCGTGCATCTTCGGGGGTCTTCTCGGCGAGAAGAACACCAGTTCGCAAACAGACTCCATTTCAGAGCATAGGCTTGCGTCTTAGAGGGAGCTCTAGCCTGAGTGATTGTATTAACCACCGCAGGTGACAGATCAGCTAGGTCTGCCGCGTCCCATCCAGGAGCCACATGTGGAGGTTCCAAAGGTCTAGACGCGGGTGCCAAATAGTGCCGAGCCCCTGAGAGAGCAGGTCCTGTCTCAGGGGGATGCGCCAGGGAGGGGCTGTCGCGAGGAGCATAAGTTCCGGAAACCAGGTCCTGGTGGGCCAGAAAGGCTCCTCGTCCTCCCTGACCTTGCACAGTGTCTGTGCGAGAAGGCTTACTGGGGGAAATGCATACTTGCGAAGAGCCCGAGGCCAGCTGTGTGCCAGTGTGTCCGTGCCGAGGGGGGCCTCGGTCAGGGAGTATTACAACTGGCAGTGGGAGGACTCACGGGAAGCAAACAGGTCCACCTGGGCTTCCCCGAATCGACTCCAGATCAGCTGGATCGTCTCGGGATGGATTCACCATTCTCCAGGGAACGTGATCTGTCGTGAGAGCGCATCGGCTGCACGATTGAGCTCCCCCGGGATGTGGACGGCGCGCAGCGACTCGAGCCGTGTCTGAATCCAGAGGAGGAGATGGCGGGTGAGCTGTGACATGCGACATGATCGTAGACCTCCCTGCCGGTTGATGTACGAAACCGCCGCAGTGTTGTCCGTGTGGACCAACACGTGCTTGTCTTGCAGCAGTGGCCAGAACTGCCGCAAGGCCAGATGCACTGCCAACAGCTCTAGGCAATTGATGTGCCAAAGCAGTCGGGGCCCCGTCCAGAGCCCCGAAGCTGCCTGCCCGTTGCATGTAGCGCCCCAGCCCATACTGGAGGCATCCGTCGTGACAATGACATGCCTGGACACTTGTCCTAAGGGCACCCCGGCCCGTAGAAATGCAAGGTCCGACCAGGGGCTGAATAGGCAGAGACACGTCAGTGTGATGGTGACATGATGTGTACCGCGGCGCCATGCCCACCTGCCAGTTTCCACACCGAGAAAAGAGATTCTCTGCACAGGGGAGAGCTTGCTCTTTTCCCAGTTGACCCGAAGCCCCAACTGGCTGAGGTGCCGGAGCACTAGGTCCCTGTGATCGCACAACTGTTCTCGCGACCGGGCCATAATGAGCCAGTTGTCGATATAGTTGAGGATCCTGATGCCCAATTCTCGTAACGGGGCAAGGGCGCCCTCCGCAACCTTCGTAAAGATGCGGGGGGACAGGGACAGCCCGAAGGGGAGGACCCTGTACTGCCATGCCCGACCCTCGAACGCAAACCGTAGGAACAGCCTGTGTCGAGGGAGAATCGAGACATGAAAGTAAGCATCCTTTAGGTCGACCGCTGCAAACCAGTCCTGGGGCTGCATGCATCTGATGATGCGCTTCTGCGTCAACATCTTGAACGGAAGCTTGTGAAGGGCCCGATTCAAGACTCGCAGATCCAGGATTGACCGGAGGGCACCGCCCTTTTTGGGTACGATGAAGTAAGGGCTGTAAAACCCCTGCTTCATCTCGAATGGAGGGACTGGCTCGATTGCATCCTTTGCCAGGAGGACAGCAATCTCCTCGCACAAGACAGGTGCGTCTCGGAATGCCACCGAAGTCTCGAGAACACCGCTGAACCTGGGAGGTCACCTGGCGAACTGAATCGCATAGCCGAGTCGGATTGTGCGAATGAGCCAATGGGACGGGTTGGGCAGCGCAAGCCATGCCACCAAACTCCGTACGAGTGGCACCAAAGGAACAATCGACGCACCCGCGGTGGTGCAGCGGATGGGAGTCGAGCTGGATAGGCCAGAAGGCATTGCGTTGTGGCTGATCACAGCAGAATTCCCCGTGTCCCCGGAGGGACTGGCCAGAGCTGCGTGGAGAGGCAACGCGTCTCCCAACCACAGGTACTTGGCTGCTGGCAAAGGGGGGCATCATGGGCGTGAGTGAGGAAGCGGCGCTCACTGTCAGCCCACGGGCCTGAGAACCTGGAGGAAAAGGAAATTGCTCTTTCTTTGAAAATGTGGGTACCGCTGGCCCTTGAGCCAGCGGCAGAACAGAATCAAACGAAAACTGAAGATTCTCTACCTGGCCCTCCTCCGGGGGAAGGAGCGCTGTCTCCGCCGTCTCCTGAGAAAGAGCAGCTTCCCACATCTCCGGGTTGCCCGTGTCAGGGCCGCTTCATCGACTTCTTAGACGACTTCATGGCTGGCTGGGACACGGGGGGCCTGCGAGAGGCTCGACGCGCTGGCCTTGATGTAGTTTCAGCACAGGGCGGAGGGGCTCTGGAGGACGCAGGAGGGTGCCCACGGCGACGAACAGGCTGAGGCTTGGCCCGCGGCGGAGCAGTGACTGATGTCTCACGCTGGGGCAGGATGTGCTGGATGGCCTTGGTCTGCTTCTTTACTGCCGAGAACTGCTGGGCAAAGTCCTCGACAGTGTCGCCGAACAGCCCAACCTGGGAGACAGGAGCATCGAGAAAGCTTGCTTTATCGACATCTCTCATCTCTGCCAGATTGAGCCAGAGATGGCGCTCTTGGACCACCAGTGTGGACATCGCCTTCCCGTGGGACGGCGCCGTGACTTTCGTCGCCCATAGGGTGAGGTCAGTCGCCGAGCGCAGCTCCTGCATCAACCTCGGGTCGGAATTACCCTCGTGCATTGCTTTGAGTGCCTTGGCCGGGTGAACTTGCAGGATGGCCATGGCATGCAGGGCAGAGGCGGCCTGGCCCGCAGCACTGTAAGCCTTGGTCGCGAGAGCGGCTGTCAGCTTACAGGCTTTGGACGGGAGGCGCGGACGATTCCTCCAGGTGGCGGCGTTTTGTGGGCATAGGTGCACCGCAACTGCTCTCTCCACCTGGGGAATGTCAACGTACCCCCATCGAGGGTAGTGAGGACGGAGGAGAGAGACGAGCGGCTTCTGGCCGTAAAAGGGGCCAGAAGCTCTTATCGTAACCCTCAGATCTCCCAGAGCGCCAGCCGGCGGTCCTCTGCTCGAGCCAGAGAGACCGGGACGGGTGACGGCAGAGGGTGCCACTCTTTTTAAAAAAGAGAGGCGAGAGCACAGTGAGGTCATGCTCATACGCTTGCAATGAACGCATGAGTCATCCACGAACGCCGCTTCAGCGTGTTGGATGCCCAGACACTGAAGACAACGATCGTGTCCGACCTCAGAAGACAGGTAACGACCACACCCAAGAGTACACGGACGGATCGGCATCTTTAAAAAGACGCGAACCGACCGTGTTTAGGAAAACTGCTCTTTTAGATTGAAGTGCCCAGGGGAATCGCTGATGACAGGGACACCGCTGTTCGCACCGTACCACCAACCAAGAACAGCTACCAGTCAGAAGAAGAAAGGCTTTGTGGAGAATAGCACTCTTCATCCTCTTGGCTCCGAAGCAAAAATCTGAAGAGTGGATGCACCTGTCGCCTATTTATACCCGTATGCATGGGGAGTGGCTCAGGTATGCAAAATCCACTAGCCAAATTTCATTGGCGTTTTCTCTTAAAGTCAGAGATGATTGGGGCTCCCAAGTGAAGCCCCATAATGTCGTCACAACATAACTCGTAGTGACCGACAGATAGGGAACTAGTTTTATCTTTGGATCATAAAAGCATACAAGTCTTTTATATTTTAGATCATTTTGGTTTGAAATGACGTGAAGGTGAGTAAAAGATTATTTAAAATTTCATTTTTTGGTGAGGTATTTTTTTTTTAACCCAAATATTTGTGTTTGTAAATATCATCAACATGCTTACTGTATTCGCACAGCCTGTTTTTTTTTAACTTGCGCAATTAGTTGATCCACAAGGGGGCAACACTGGCTGTCAGAAAAGCAACGGAAAAGATGGAACAACAACAAACTACTGGAGACTGCAGCAAACACATCAAAACTTAAGTATACTTTGGGCTTGAGTTAACAGGCAAATCTCTATCTTCAGGCTTCCATAATCAGACAATACAGAGAATCAAATACAGAGCATTTACGATTTATGCCCATGAGTTTTGAGGCCACGTAATAAACTACATCATAAACTTGCTGCTGGAAGCATTTCTTTCAAAATGGATGTCAGAAGGCAACGGAGCCATAAACAACCAGAGACATTAATTTCAGAATAAACGAGGGGAGTTTGTCTCTTGTAAACTTTCATTTTAACTTTGCTGTAAACTTTATTGGCTGGGTACCAACTGGCCTGCCAATTACAGCTCCTTTCTCTTGTTAATTTTATGTTGGGGTGATAAATTCTCAGCAGGGCTCGAGTCCTGACCTCAACCTTACCTACTTCGTTCATAAAGTAAACTCCTTCAGCACACCCCGTTTGAAAAAAACAGACTGTTGAAGGCATCACAAAATATGTCACAGAGAACCAATTTGTTAATGTGCTTTTAATGTTTTAGTGGTACATTTACACCCGCACCATGCTTCTTTTAGTTTAGCTAAACCAAGCTAATGAATCGGTAGCTGACTCACAACACTCACTGTGTGTAGCAAAAGCTACAGCATGTTTCTCCTCCATCCCCAGTGTCCACACAAAGGGCACAAAAACTTGCTGATATTGTATCTCTCTCCCAGCGAGCGGGACACTGACCTAGCTGACTCATTCTGACAATGCTAACAGAGTGAACGCCCCAGATCGGCCATTTCCATGTTAGCATTCATTGTCTGAACAAGCACCTTCAGTGAGACCATGCTGAGAAGAGTTCACCAGGCCGCTGGGTTTGGAGCGCCAACACGGCACTTCCCATGCTCAAGAGTAGACCTGACTCACCTCCAACTTGCTCGTGATTTAGCATATTGTTATTGTTAGCAAAAATATTGAATTTTTTAAACAGCCCACATATACGTGGACAAAATTTGTATTTCATGCAGAACATGCAAAGTTTGTCAAAAGGCTTGAGGCCTTTGCTCTGGTCTTCATGTCAAAACATGCAAGACATGCACATGTTAAATAATCTAGGGTTTTGTTGACACCATTAATGACCGTTCCTCAATAAAAGAACACTGTTTATGAAATTATGTGCACTAGTGCTGGTTATCAGTTAGATATAAGAATTGTTATTTTGGTAATTTACAGTTATTGTTATTGGTCACATTTTGTTTTTATGTCCAATTCTCACTATTAATAAACCATTAACTACAACTTTTGCCTCAATACGCAACACGTAAAAACACAATATAAGTCATTATAATCCGTAATTATGTCCCCACTGGATGCAACAAATGCCTCGTTTGTAATGGGTTTTATTGGTTTTGTCTCGTCGTGCCGGGAGACGGCATCACAGTATGTTAAGGGGCGTAACATTTCCGTCACACGCTTGAGGTATTCAGCCAATCACAACGCACTGGATAGCTGGCCAATCAGCATACACCTCGCTTTTCAGACCGATGCGCTTTGTAAAAATCGATGCGTTTCAGAAAGGCGGGGCATACAGGAGAAGCAATAATGTACAGTATGTGGAAAATAATGTGTTTTTTTTATCTTAAACCGCATAAACACATTGCATTACACCAAATACACAACATAATGTTCTTTTTAGCAACGTCATATGACCCCTTTAAGATTATTCTCTACTGACTATTCTAATAAAACATAAATTGTTTAAGTTGAAGTGATAAAAATAGGAGAATTTTGTTTGTACTTGAAGAATTCACATCCTGAAATGATAAAAATATGTTATGCAATAGTTTATTACTTTAAATAGCATAAAATTGTTTTAACAGGGTGGTCACATAATATGGAGGGACGTCTTTTATGACTTCGTTAATAATAAATGATCAACTCAAATCTAAGTAAATATATAAATGCGCTATCATTGGCTGCAGTTTTTAGTCAATCCCTCTTTTGTTCTAGATCGGATAAGCATATTAATGACATATTTTGTGTTTAACGGCTGTTTTAAAGATGTTCACATGGTTGTCCAATAATAATTGTCTCTTAGAGACTTGAGGCATGTACACCTGAACAAGTTTCTGAAGAAAACAACTAAAAAAACACCTGGAGTGGGAAAACGCAGCACTGACATCTGATCCATCTGAGAGTCAGAGTTTGGATCCTTTCATGTGTCCATAAGGGCTGAAGCAAGACGGGCAGTCTTAGAGAGATGCCTCGCAATGTCCATCACTGCAGCAGTTTGTCTTCATCAATCATCTCGCTGTTTGTTGACGATAGCAACAGGATGTCACAGTTATTTTTATAGATCTTGTTATTGGGGTCTGCCCTCTCACAGCAGGAATGTCCTCAGCACAAGGCATCATGGGATGTGGACCTGACCTATTTGCAGGGACCATCTTTGTTCTCTCATGGATTGAATTTTACATAATTTTCATGATCAAATAAGTAAGCCGTGCCATTTTGAGCATGTTTGAATGTCAGACAGCATTTTGATGTCACACTTTAGATTGTGGCGTATAAGTGTTGCTGTATCTGGTTGCTTTCTAATGAGCAGCTTATGTTATCTGGCATTGGGTGTTACCAGCAGACCGATGAATGGAGCTCACGTCAGTGTTTTCTCGTCTGGAGACGCAGCTGAAGTTTAAGAGTCAAGGTCACGCAGACCCCTCGCCTTCATCTGTCAGCTCCTTTTGATCTGCAGACGCTTTCCTCCGTCTTTCTGCACGCTCTGCCTTTAACACGGGGTCAGAGGTCAAAGCAGGGCAAGGCCACAGGATCCCAGCCTCCTTTTCCTCTGCTAGTTTTCCTTTCTGTCTTTCTTTGTTTCTAATATTGCCCCGTGAAGTATTTGTTTATTTCAAAGTTCATATTGCTTTAGCTTTTATAATATACATATGTCAATATCCACGCTCGGCCCCTGGTCCCAATCGGCAGCCCCTCAGTTGCCATGTTGAATCAATGTTTTGAACAGAAATGCAATAATGCCAGGACCTTCACGGCGGGGGTTTCAATTTGTCATATCATAAACAGGTGCTAAACATGAGGATTAGTGGTGCTGAGATCCACGGTCTTCCCTTGGATCGTGTTATCTGGGTACTGGATCCCTGACGCATTCTGTCAGATTGAACAACGGGGCCCTTGTGCTGGCCACGGGCGTGGGTCTTATGCAGGGCCCCAGACTTGGTCACAGGTCATTGATCAGTGTGACAAGAAACTCTGTCTGGTTCTGGTTAGATGGAGGCTGCCTGGAACCGACCTCAGATTAGAAATGAAGAGAGGTCAAAACAAGAAGGAGCTGAAGGCTAGTGTTATAACAGATTTTCACAGTGCAGGAATGGACAGGCAGTCAGATGAATGGTAGTATACTACTTACTTAGTATGTTCTGTATACTACAATTTTTCTGAATACTACAATTATTTGTCCCATTGATGTATACTTATGAACTTTTGTAATTTTTTAGCACAAAACATGTAAGTAGAGCATTCACACTTTGAAATTCCAACAAGACAAAAATCGTTCTTCAAATGATGGATGATCTACTTATTTAACCAAAAAATAAAAAAATACATACTTTCATAGTAGAAGGGGAGGGGCTATCCGACTCTGATGCTGGATGACAAAATAACCTTATAATATGCCATACACTAGATGGTAGAATACAGTTCTGCCTCAATCAAAGAACTAATTTGATGCGTATTAATAGTTAGTAAGGTAGTTGTTATGTTTGGGGTGCATTAATATCTAAAAAAGGGGTCATGCAAAATAAGGCATTAATATGTGTTTTATAAGTACTAATATTATGGGGTAGGATTAAGGGATCTAAAATATGGTCATGCAGAATAAGGCATTAATATGTGTTTTATAAGTACTAATAAACAGCCAATATGCTAGTAATATGCATGTTAATAAGCAACTACTTAATAGTGAGAACTGGTCCCTAAATTAAAGTGTTACCAGTTTAATAGAAGTACATAGTATAGAGTACCTCTTTTGGGACCCAACTATAGTCTGTACAATGACAAATGTTACAAACAGCAGGATGCCACCTTGTTGACATGAATTCAGTGAGTGGTGTCCAGTTTTCATCTCAGAAATAAATTAGATAATTTATATACAGAGTTCTGACATGAAACTCTAGATGGCGCAGTCCGATAGGTCTAACTCAATCTGACCTAATGGCATCATTATCACATGGAACAGCTGATTGGTTCTCTCCTGTATCGGTAGCCAATGAGCTCGCTGCTCAACATTCAAATATATGACTAGTGCTTGCAGTTGCAGCTTGCTTCAGAAACCCTCCACCTTCCCCAGCTCCACCTGTATAGATCTGCTACATGGTGATTCATGTACACTATATGGGGGTTATTTCATGTATGTTATATTTGCAGCAGCAATATTTCTTACATGCTCACAGCAGCATGTTGTGGATGTATTGGCAGTAGCAAGTCTCGGTAATTGCTCTGCCGAAGCAGCGTAGCAGATCTATACCAAATACACCAAATACATTAACATTGTCATGTACATTACCATGCCAATCCCTCCAAGAGTTGTCATGTATATATATTAAATATATATATTAAATCCAATTGTAGTCAAGTAAGAAGAAAGACATTTCTGCTCATATTACTTCGATGTTGCAAGTATTTGACAGAGTAATCAGCCAGTAATTGCGCAATGGAGGCACTGCTTCCTGTCACATGACTTTTAACCTGTATTTTACTGTTCGCCTTTCACATTCACGCCACACTGTAGAAACTCCGTGATAACACAGTGATCTGGTGTTGTATGCCTCAGAGACTAAGTACATATTACTTATAGGTCTTACAGGTGAACCCTATTCTTGCATGCTCCCTTGTCGGGTCTTATGTATTCCATGTCTTGTTTGTAGTCACTGTTTCATCGGGTACAGATGGACCCCATTGAGAAAGAGTGGCTGCGTTGTGCAGCGCTGGGAAACGCTACTACCCTGTACCTGCTTCTACAACAGGACCCTACACTTGTCTCCAAAAAGGTGAGACTTCACCATTGCATTTTATTTGTAAAAATTCAAACGTTTCAATAACTACAAAAATATATTATTTATTATTCTCTGTATGGTGCCAGTACCATCATTTTCCTGATTACTAGTAATTTGTGTAGTGACTGGAGGGTTGCAGCGGTTGCGTTTCCTGAGTTGTAAGGGTCAAGCTAATTAGGATGAGGATTACGTTACTGCACAGAACCAGAGAGTGTCTCTTTTGAAGATTTAGGGCAGGATGAAAAGACTCGGACAGGAACTGAATGTTGTTTGACCAGGAGCGTTTTTGTTGCCTGATAGTGTTAGAGGAACAGAGCGGGTCTTCTTTAAAGGTGAAGAGAAAAGAAAATAAAACACGCTGACGACTTCCAGATATTGTTTGTCCCCTGGATGCAAGCGCAGCCTGTATTGGCTTAACTTCAGAAGCCTTTGGCCCCAAGGCTGTGTATTCTGCCACTTACGCACACTTCCGAAACAAGGGAGATGGTTGGACACAGAAAACAGAGAGGAGGAAAAGAAAAGGAAGGTGGCAGACGTGTGTCTGGTTGTAAATCATCACATATGTGCCTGGCAGCAGCAGCGGGTCGCAGCTCTACGGGAGTGAGGCCCAAAGCAGCAGCTCTTATTAAATTTCCATGAAGTTTAGTGAATTTACGCAGTGAGCAAGGATGACAGGGAACGGCTGGGGCTGCTAAGTGCTTGCAGTGTTGCTGTAGAGCAACTGGCAAGAACACTTACCACCTCTATAGCTACTGCTAATGCTAATAGCTACTTATTTTACTCTAGTTTAACCAGTTGTCAGATATTAATGGAACATTCTCAGAAAACGGTGCCATTTGTGTCCAAAAATTTCTAGGAATTACTTTCAAAAAGTTACTCTTGAACTAAGTCCTAAAGCACCAGTATGTGTTTACAGACTTGCAGTGCAAGAACCAATAGTTATTTAATGTTACTAACCCTGAGTCTCTAGTTGAGTTGCAGGTTAATTAGTAATTAATCAGTAGTAAATCATGGCCCAAAAATTCCTGCAAGTTACCCTTTTCATAAAACCTACATGAAAGAGTGTTTTTAAAACATAGTTTGCTTTACTTTTTTTCTCAACATGTCAACAAAAATTCAAACATTGTTTATCGTTCTTTCCACTAGTTTTCAAAGTCAAACGGATTTCATAATCTTAGTGCAAGTTTGTGGACCTGCTACCGCCAAAGAGAACACTTTAAATCATGTGTCTACTAGCATGCTAGTGCTGATAACAGCAAAATGTTCTTTTGTGTAAGTGATGCTAACTTAGACAACAACAGGACATTTCCAAAGAGCACGCAAGGTTTTTGTCTGTACCTCACAATCCATTTTTCAAACAAGGAACCGGTTCAAATGCATCTTCATTGTCTTTAAAGATAAGATGGGACTTTCTCATCAGATCTGATTTCAGATGTGGCAGTCAAAGATGGACATTTTTAGTGGACCTTTTTGCTCATCCAGTCCCCCCAGGTCAACAGTAATGGCCAATGTTCTTAACCAGGATCAGATAAAAGCGATAGTGTTGATGGGATAGACAGCATCTTATGTGGCCATCACGATTGAGAGACAAAAACTCATAGGAAAGGTTAATCTCAGGCCCTTATCAATCAATTACATTTGGCTTTGTGGAATTAATGGCGTGGCTGGAATTGCTTGGCAGGATTGAAAAGGGTTTGTGGGCTGAACTTGGCATTGGCGTCTCTAGGGGAAATGAAGCTCTTTGTGTTTGAAGCATCACAGCCAAATGGTTCAAACCCCTCTCATAGATGCAGATACAGAGCAAGATAACAGCTTCTCAAATTAATTAGTGCCTCCTCGTTCCCAATCAAACGGTTAACTTGAGTCCCTTGTGAATCCCTGCAGAAAACGCAGCGCCATTGAAATTGCAATGTGTGACTTTGTGTGGAACATCCTTTGACCATGTTTGATTTATGTGTCCTCATTAGATTTGTTTCCTCCTTCTTTTCGCAGGACTTTGTCACTGTAAGTACACGAGGACTCTACCTATACCCCTTCATCCCCGTCCTCTTTGCTTCTGCTTCATGCCACTAGAAATAACTCGTGCAAACCCAATCATCAGTTTATTACTCTTTTCATGTAATTCTTAGTTTTACCCTAATCTATCTGTTGTCCGCAATTATACTCAAGTGTTGTTTCAAGAAGATCATCAATTGTTATCTGAGGCTGGTTGGGATGGGCACTATAGGCAGTGTTGTGATGCTCAAAATACCAAAACTACCAACTTAACTACGCATTTCAGTAGGGTAACAGTTAGTTTTCAAGCAGAGTAGCTTTCCCATTAAAAAGTTAAAAATTGTGCAATAACTAGTGGCATAAAAAGAGTAAAATTAATTGGGAACACAGTTGTAAGCCCAAGTGTATATTTAAGCCTAAAATGCCCACCTTCTATTTCATATTAACCAATTTGAGGTCAAATTCATTTCATGTAAATAGTAAACATGATCTCACGAAATAAAGAAGCGGAAAAGTATTTTTCGAGGTCACGGTTTCATACAAATTTGTGCAATGTGAAAACGTAAGATTTGTGATCAAATAAAAGTAAACTTCAAACTGTACCTCTGACCCCACTCCTAAACCTAACCCTCTGCAGGGCGAGTAGGCTGTATTAAAACGTGTAAATGAGATTGCCAAAACATAATATTTACGAATTGTAATGCAACAGTGTTGAAAATTGCAGAGTTCGTTTAAATGAACCAGTTTGTGCGAAATTTGATTTTGAATTGTATTGTAGTAGAATGTGAATAGCTTCAAAACGGTTGGCCACTTTTTATTAGTAGCTTGTTCATCGAGCCAAGTCAGTGCTGATAGCAATGAAAAGGAAGTCAAAAAAAGACAGCAAGTTTGGGGGTATTTAGATGAATGGTATGCATGTATTAGTAGAGACTCCCACTGGTCAGTTGCATCCATCGCAATGCTGTTGTTTACTAGAATATGACACCAGGGAAATCAGATTTGCAAACAATAACATCCAAGGGCTTGCTAATCTTCTTAAGAGAAATGAATGAAAGGGGGTGGAAATGAGAAGGGGGTGTCTGTAGCCAGGTTGGACACTGATCTTGAGGCGATCGAATAACAAGGGAAGATGAGACCAGGATCTGGGGATTAAGCTGAGGAGATCCCAGAGGAATCAAATGAGAGTTTAGCCTTTAGAATCACATTTTCTCAGCTTAGAGCCAACCACCCCCAAAACTTCAAAAACGGGAGGCTTTGAAATGGAAGTAGGTGTCCATAATCCCCTCTGTGGATGCTAATCTATGTACCTAGATTTGGTCCTTCTCTTAGCCTGAGCTTCACAACAATGCTCCTCTCCTCTCGGGCTGGCCAACTTTAGCCTTGTGATGTGTTGATGAAGGTGGAATGGATTAGTTGAGTAGGTGTCCTCTTTAGAGTAGTTCTTTCATTAGATCTCATTAGCTCTCTTGACTAGAATGTAAAGGACACTTGCTTAGAGTCCATTGTACAGTATTTAATTTGCATCAGGACAATGTTTGATCCATGTTGTCTTCAATCACTGTTGTCTTCAATGACTTCATTGGATTTCCAGGGGGTAAGTATGCTCTCTAAGAATCGTTTTTGTTATATCAAGTTTGTTAGTGGTGTTTGCTAAGGCAAGCCTTCCCATGGTGGAGGAGGGACCCGGGTTATATAAAAGGACCAGAATATCTGAGAGACTTTTGGGTGGGCTCTTTTGATTTAGGCCAATAAGCAACCACAAAGACTATGCTAGCAACAACATAGCAACATACTAAAAACCATCCAGAATACCTCCAGTGCCCTGGTGACCACCCACAATACCCTAACGTAGGTGTCAAACATTTTAATGCCAAGGACCCCCATATATGATGATCCCTAATAGTTTGTTCACACCAAAGCGAAGCGAATATTCACGTGAGATGTTTTTTTGTGTAATTTACGTGAATAAAAACATAATAATGCTCTCCCTCCATTTTTTTTTTGATACAACTAGATGTGTCAAACCAGATGTGTCATTAAGCTCTTCGCTGATTGACTTGCGTGGAAGACGCGATTTAGGCTAATATCACCTGTTTGCAGCAATCATGTTGCCCAATTCATCTAGTGGTGTTTGCTAAGGCAAGCCTTCCCATGGTGGAGGAGGGACCCGGGTTATATAAAAGGACCAGAATATCTGAGAGACTTTTGGGTGGGCTCTTTTGATTTAGGCCAATAAGCAACCACAAAGACTATGCTAGCAACAACATAGCAACATACTAAAAACCATCCAGAATACCTCCAGTGCCCTGGTGACCACCCACAATACCCTAACGTAGGTGTCAAACATTTTAATGCCAAGGACCCCCATATATGATGATCCCTAATAGTTTGTTCACACCAAAGCGAAGCGAATATTCACGTGAGATGTTTTTTTGTGTAATTTACGTGAATAAAAACATAATAATGCTCTCCCTCCATTTTTTTTTTTGATACAACTAGATGTGTCAAACCAGATGTGTCATTAAGCTCTTCGCTGATTGACTTGCGCGAAAACGCGTCATGTGAATCTCCTGCTCGTGTTGAAATTTTTCAACTTGCGTGGAAGACGCGATTGAGGCTAATATCACCTGTTTGCAGCAATCATGTTGCCCAATTCATCACGTCATCTGGCGCAAATTTGCGGCTATTTGCGTCTTTGCATTGACTTTGTAATCTACTAGCGCAAATTATTAAATTCTCAATTTTTTCACAGTTTGAAAAAGTGTGGTAAAACTTGCACAGTTTGTCGGCGCCAATCACCTTGTGGGCAGACATGCAGCGCTGTTGTGCTTCGGCGTCCCGAGTTCAAGTCCTGACTTATGGACATTTATCACTGCTTTTCATCGATCTTTATTAATTCAACTTTGTTAATTCAAGCTTTGCCTATGTTTTCAGGAGCACACAATCTAATAATGAGAGAAACCAGTGTTAATATATGAAAACATGGTCATGGTGGTTTACACCTTCAGGCATCTTCATGCAGGAGTTGAGCACTCTTGTTCAACATTAATAATTGCAATGATGAGGTATTTAATTCATGTTAATTTGTGTGTCTGGTATGCGGCCCTCTCTATATGCACAGGCAGCCGAATGATCATTGTGTCTAATTATAGTGTAATGACACGGCAATTATTAGTTTAACAAACAGGCAGCGCTCCAGCCGCCTCGGGGCGGACATGCACCTCTCTGCATCTCTCAGCCAATAGGAGTGGAGGATTGAGCTACTGTGGTATAAAAAGATTAAATTCATGCTTAAATTTTAGGATAAGGAAGGCTCTTTACCTCTTTTTATTGGCCTTTTGTATGTTTACAAAAAAAATTTCACAGTGTTGCAGCGTAAATGTGGTGGGATTTTAACAGTTTTCTGAGATGAGAGGTAAAACATACCTTAAAAAGTCAGCAATGTTTTGTTTCTTTTTTAATTCTTATGATTTATGAAAGCCTACAGAGGGCTTGTTCTCATCTGCTAGTGTAAGATATGCTATGTACTATACACAAACCTTTTAAGGCAGCACCTAACTGAAATGGACCTTCATAAGAGGGATTTTATTAATCTACTCAAGCAGAACCAAATAGACCTCCTTGCTCAAAACACACTGTAGACTGAGTTCAATAGAGTTTAATGCTAGCATGTTGCTACGCAAAACACTTGATACTCTAAAGGAGTGCTGTAGGGGTGGCGTATTTTTGTAGGCCAAATCCAGAAATGAGTTATAATTTTAGTACTTCTGGTTTCATTGACACTTTTTTATTTTTAATGGGATTTTGGTTAATTGCCTGAAATAAGACATTGAAGTCATGTGACTGTAGCATAGTTACTTCAGTTGCGTTTAGCTTTTTACTTCTAACAATTATGTTTAGGTTTCAAAATGTATAAAAGTTAATAAATAAAATAAAATAACCCAAAAGCCAGTGGAAAAATCCTATTAGGTTTTTGTCGAGGGGACCAGGGTGATGCTAACTTACTTCAAAAATCCATCACTGCAGTGCTCTATAATATAATATAATACAATACATAGCACATACAAATATTGAGTAAAATGGTATGTTATTAAATTTTAATTATTTAATTATTATGAATGAAGGTTCGTCTAATGCAGTGGTTCCTAACTAGTGGGGCACGACTCTTCTGGTATGGTCACAGATAGTATAGGGACAAACAATGCTAAATACAAATAACAATAAGTGACTAGCCATATCATTTTGCATAGTTAGGAAAACGAAATAGGGTTTTAAACTTTTAAAGTGGAGGCAAAAAACTCCTATGTTCTGTCAGCCGAACTATAACAACTAACCACATTTACCGAACCGTTTTTCTTTTCTGCAATAAACAATTTGATATTGTGTTGGATCGCCACTTAATGTTTAATGTAAAATCTGGGTCCTGAAGCAAAACCAGCTGAGAACAATCCCTTCAGTTCTATCTAAAATTGAAAATATTCAAAGCTTTCAGTATTATCAAACCTCAGATTTGAGTGATAAGGTCATAAAAGGTATCTCTGTGTGTGTGTGTGTGTGCGTGTGTGTGTGTGTGTGTGACTGCTCTCCCTGTGCAATAATTCAGTGTTATCCCAGCAGTCATTGTAAGAGGCTGTTAATGTTGCTCTTTTGTGTGGGACTATGGCCGTTTTTAAACAGCTCCATATGGTGACAAGCATCAGGCTTTGAGTGAGAGTGTGTGTGTGAGGGTCTGCTCTCACCCTCTCTATTGAGCCCGACCACAGAGGAGCACTATAAGCTGTCCTTTCACACTGCCAATAAAAGACAGAGCCTCCATCTGGCACACACTAAACCTCTCTCTCTCTCACACACATATACACACATATACACACACACACACACACACACACACACACACA
>NW_015558590.1:545987-565866 GCF_001515605.1 Sinocyclocheilus anshuiensis | reverse complement strand
CACACTCACACTCACACTCACACTCTCACACACACACACACACACACACTGACTAAACCGTCCCGAGTTTTGCCCCACACATGAAAATTACACTGCTTCTTATGTCCGGCTTGATCAGACTGGAAGAATAGAAATTGTTTGTTTGAGGATTTTTTTTATTTTTTATTTTTTTAAACATCTGATGATGATGATGATGATGATGATTATTATTATTATTATTATTATTATTGTTATTATTATTATTATTGATGATGATGATGATAATGATAATAATTATTATTATTATTACTACAAATTCACACTTTTTTTTTCATTTCATTTTTTCTTAGATTTGTTTGAAAGTGTAAATCACTTTGAAAAGTAACAATTAACTCCACAAGTCTGATTTTAGGCATCATTCATGTGTGATTACCAAATGGTGCAAAATAAATACATAAATAAACACTTTGGTTCTGGGTTTGTTCAAATGCCTTAGCAAACACCTCTAAACTATATCTGTGTGTCATATTCCCTAGTGAAGAAAAAAAAAAACCCAAATTGTATTGAATGTGCAAGAAAAAAAAAATGATGCATAGATAATATAAAAGACCACTTAAGTGTTTTTAAAGACTTTTAAAAAGTGTATTTTAGTAATAATGTCAAAATAAAGAATTTATTACTGCTTTAAAGAATTAAGCACATTTCGATGATTTGAATAACATACTGCACTAAAGCACATGGAAAGTGCTTTATGATTATAAGTTTAACTCTAGTGTGTTATTTGATATTTGATATAAGCTAGTATATTTAAAACATATTAAATTGCAACTTAAAGATGTGTTTGTACAAAAATATTTAAATGAATGACATATAGCATAATGTTCAACAAAAATGGCATCATACCATAAATGCATGTCTGTACATTCTGCAGTAAACTTTAACTTAATTACACTACTTAAGTGCTTCAAAAACACTCTGAAACATTTTAAGCATTATTGTTGTTACATTCAGTCCGCGCTTAAGTATAAGCTAGTAAAAAGTATAAAAGTAAAAAAAGTATTCTTTTTAAATGCATTTTAAAATGTAGGCCTAATTATTTTTCACAAGGATATGGAAATGTGATGTTTAATGCTCCAATACGTTCTGCTAACATCTTAGCTGCACTAGGTTTTGCTTTTCTGTGGATTGTTCAGTGGATATTGTTTTATTGCACATTGTTTACTAAACGATCATAGACCTGGGCAGATTGTTGCTCTTCAGGACGGGGCACAGACCAGCAGAGAAGAGGACATTTCTCAACGGATTGTATGTGTGTGAATAAAGCGGGGCCCTGTCCGCCCAGCGAGGGCTCTGTAAGAGACGGCTTATGAGGTCAAGGTGGGCTGCCAGCTCTTGCGTGACAAGATACATAGGGCTTTTTGATTCGCTCTTTGGCAGATTACAGGTTGCTATAGTTTCTCTAATGCTCAAATCAAGCATTCAGCTAATCGGCTCAGAATAGTTTAAAGGCTGCCGCTGATTTGGAAGAGATAAAACTTGGTGACGGAAAATCGGGGTGGAGAGTTTGACAAAAGCATGGCTGCTCCTGCTTTGATGTCCCGCTCCGTGTGAATGTGGACGGGGACCGGAGAAACACTCTGAGCTTATGGCCAAACACGCCAATACGACGAAACACAATGGCGACTATGGAGAGCAACAAGGCCCAAAAGAGTTGTGTTATCCTATTACTGATGTTGTTTTCTTGCTTTCTTCCACTGTCTCGCTCCGGGGATCTCTGACACACAATGAATACAAAAATAACACTTGGAACTCCTCACTTGGTCACCTCAAGTTTGTAAGTAGCCTGTACGTTCATCTGTATTCATGCATTAGAGATTCTGTGTAGTCTAGAGGACATTTGTGTTTAGAAAAGCATAACGATCAGTAATAGCAATGATAAAGTATACCAATATTTAAATATGTATTTAAATTGTGACATCATTTCTAATTCAGGCCTGGGTTATTATAACAAACAAACAAACAAACAAACAAACAAATAAATAAAAACAAAGATAGATGATACAATTATAAAATAACTTCGACCCTATTTAATGTTTTAATGCATATTACTGGCGTTAATGGGCGTGATTCATAAGTGCATGTTTTTCTAAAAAAAAAAAAATTGAAAACGGAAAATTTAATTGATGTAATTTACATTTATATTAATTGAATTTAGATACATTTACACACACAATTGTAACAATTTGTAGCTTTACTCTGCTCACTCTGGTGTTTTTTTGTTTTTATTATAGAAATTATTATCATTGTTATTAATATTAATACTAATTATAATAATTATTATAATAATAATTCAGTCTATATATGAAACCCTGTTGCTCACTCGAGTGAAAAATAAAATTAATTTAAACATGTATTATTATTATTATTATTATTATTATTATTATTATTATTATTTTACGAAAATACAATAAGGGTGATAAATTATACATTGTAAATCGATAAATCATATGTATAGTCGCAGATATACAGCGCTGAAATTAACTGAAAATGTATATCTAAAAAATGGACTACAAAATTTATTTAGGTTACAAAAATGGGCCTTGCAAAAGGTTTGATACAGAGAAGAAGATTTTGGTAACATTTTATTTTAAGGTGTCCCTATTTTACCCAGCACTGGGTTGTATTTAATCCAGCATTTTTTTGAATGTACAATTACACTGTAACAAGGACACATTAAAATAGTGTAACCAAGATTTTCAGTGAATAACTACTTCAATTCTGGTCTGTTCCTTACAACAAGTCTCTCTTTTGTGTTCCACAGAAAAATAACACCAAACAGGTTTGGAACAACATGAGGCTGAGTAAATAATGTCAGAATATACTTATTGGGGTGAATAATGTCAATATGATCTTTGTGAATGAGTAAAAGAGGGCCGTTCAGGTGAGTCCAGTGCTTATAGTAGCTCAGCGCTGCTCTTCTGAAGCCCAGGTGTGCCGCTGTAGCCCGAGTACATCACATGTGTGATTGACATCGATGTGGTGATTGACAGCTGCTGTGTTTGCATGTGTGTGTTGCAGACGGCGCTCCACTGGGCGGCCAAGCAGGGCCGTGTGGAGATGGCGGACATGATGGCGCGCTCCGGAGTGGACGTCAACCAGAGAGCGGTGAGAGCTGACAGGAGCCAGCGCCCCCACTGACACGCTCACATTTACACCTCTGCAGGGGCCCGCACACACAACACACACCCAAACACACACACAAATGAACACCTCCTCCTGCCGCTCAGGCTGCCCGTATAATGTGTGTGTTTGCGTATAATTAAAGCGTAATTTCTCTTTAATATGAGCCCTTAGGCCACAAACTTCCTCGCCTATGTGATTCGACGTGGCTAATCAGCTAAATTTTACTATTAATCAAACACACTCGCAGCGAGGGCTCGGATTTAAGTGGAGTGTGTTCGCATAAACATGACCTCATGTTTATTTATTCCAGATCTGCTAACAGTCAGGCAGTGAATGCTTTGGCCTTCCCCTCAGTTCATGCATATTATAATGCACTGTATCTTATCTCGTCATATTGAGGGTTGGTGAAGTGCAAAGGAAATACTGACAGGATCTTTGTGCCTCTGGCAGCACCCCTCCCTCCCTCCCGACCCCCAGCCTTTATTTGGAGGTCTATTTTCCCTTTATCACCCACAGCATCGTGGATCCTCTCAGAAGGTTATTTCAGATCAGATCCTGCTGCAGTTTAAAGAGTCCAATTCAACCCTTTGCAAATGGGCTGTTTATATAAATGTGAGGATCCAAGAGTGTTTGTTTGTGGGTAAGGGACTAAAAACATGTCAGAAATTATGATTAAAAAGGGGAAAGATTTTACATTTTTATAGTATTCAGGTTGGTTTTACACACATAATATATATCATTTTCAACAATGGTTTTGAGTTAATGATTCTAAAATTGTTAAGTAGTGTAACCAAAAAATACCTTTCAGCACGTCAATGTATAATTTATTATTATTATTATTATTATTATTATTTTATTCTAACATTTTTTCAAGGTTTAAAGTAGTGTTTAATATATATATATATATTAGTGCTGTCAAACGATTAATCGCGATTACTCCAAAATAAAACGTTTTTTTTTTTACATACTATATGTATGTGTGCTGTGTATATTTATTATGTATATATAAATACACACACAAGCATGTATATATTTCAGAAACATATGCTATGCTCATATAATAAATATATTGATTTATAACATAAATTATATGAATATAAATCTAGACATTATAGATATTTTCAAAATGTATACTGTATGTGTGTGTATTTATATATAAATAATAAATATACACAGCACACATGCATATTTTATACAAATTTGATTTTGTGTGCGATTAATCACGATTAATCGTTTGACAGCACTAATATATATATGTGTGTGTGTGTGTGTGTGTGTGTGAATATCAACAAAATATCTTCCTGCATGTGGTACACTGAATATTGTGTTACATTTTCTTATATTCAAATTTGTATTAGTTTTATACTAATGTTAAATCTTTAAATAAATATAAAAATAAAAAGAAAATGAAAATTGAAATGACAAGTTCATTTCAACCAACTTAATCAAAAATAAAATATTTAAATACATATTAAAATAAAATGTTTTACATTCTATTAAACAAAAATACAAATCTAAGGACCAAAGCTTTGATAAAAATAATTCCAAACTACTTAATGTTACATAATGTTACATCTCTTTAAATTTTTTTCAAACTGCCAAAATATCAAATTAATTTTAATTCAAAAAATGTGAGCATGTGCATCATAGTAAAGGTGTAGATTTATTTATGTATTTAGTTAGTTAGTTAGTTAGTTTGTTTGTTTGTATAAAAATATAGTTGTAAAATCCAAAGAGGGAAAGTGCTGTGATTACTTAATGTTTTCTCTCACTTTTCCCACTACTGTAATCTCCCTCCTCATTCGATCTGCAGTGACGTGCTCATTGAAGATAATGTTTAAAGCCTTCACGAGCACAGTCAAGCACACACGCACTTTTTATTGCCTTCATAATTACATAATTAACTTTTGCTCTCTAATCGTTATGGGGCTAATGGTGCTCTTCAAGTGCAGTCTCCTCTGGGCAGAAATGGAATAAAAAAATCAATAATCCATGCAGCGCTGTCAGGGTCTGGATTTGCCTCACTGTGATTCACAAACACACGATCGTGGATTTCTCTTTCTGTCACTGTCTCATTTTCCCTTTTGATAGACTTTTTTGGTGTTTCACCACTGAAAACAAAAATTGGTGAAGAATTTTGACTAAATGCTACCAAATTACACAAACAATTACGAAGAAATGGCAAGAGCAGTGAATTAAATATGAAGTTTTGAAGTAGAAAAACATATTCTATCTAAGTTAAAAATGCATAAACTGTTTATGTTAATTTATTATATGTGAATTTACATCTGATCGATGAAATGGTCAATTCCTTTAACTTTTAACATGTTTTATGAATAAATTAATAAGTTCATGCCTGTCTCTCTCTCTCTCTCTCTTTTAATACCAACACCTTTACCTGGGTTTTTAAGCATGTAAGTGTCCACCTGGTTTTATTCAGTTTCACATATTCAGAAAATGCATGTAAATTATCACAGTAGATTCTGACATTACTTTCTCCGTGAAGAATACATGTAATGTTCCCATAACATTTGGCCCAAACATGATATCATATCTACACTTTAGAGCAGTCTTGAGGTTGGAAGTGCACCCATGATGCTTTGAAATGCTGCAGGCGGCTCAATATGTTTTGTAGACTTAGATTTATGCTCTTCATATGAAGGAAATATTTCCAAAGCCAAACTGCCCGTGCTGTCGGTGTGAAATTAAGTTCTTGACCCATCTTGTGCTATGCTTATTCTGTTTCTGTAATCTTCTCTGGCTTTTGCTGGCAAATGGGAGCCGCCTCTGGTCTTGATGACGGCCTGCTTTCTTCTTTCTTTCTGAAGGGGGTGAGTTTGATTTCAATACACCTGTGAAATGAAGCAGGATTTAGAAGAAATGTGCTTCAGATTACGCTACACACTCATTGGCTGTCCAGCTATCAGAGGATTGTGGGACGGTTAAGAACTGGCACACTGTGGGACCAAATCCCTTTTCCTTGCCTAGCATTGAACAAATAGGTTTTATTAAACATTCAAAATGGAGATACTATGAGATTAAGTTACGAACCTCGGAAGTAATGGGGATTTAATGCCATTACCATTCAGACTAATACAGGAAGTATGTGCAATAGTAGGGTGTTTCCTAAGCTGAATATGACAATTTTTATCATTTCATTTTGTGGAGCTCATTGCTATTACTGCCTGCACAGTTGATAAGTTCTAAATGGCATACTATAATGCTGTTCATAGTATATTATAAAGGATTAGGTATGCATACTTGGTGTATGATACCTCGAAGAAAAACATATTGATCAGAATTAACCAGGCCTACATAGAGTTCACTATACCTGAGATGCACCTAGAACTTAAAATGTAATATATATTTCTTTGTTTGCCTTGAAAGTCAACAAAGTCATATAGTAAAAGTAAAATGGGTTGAGAGTGCATGTGATTAGGGCTGGGTAAAAATATGGATAGCTGATTTTTTTTTTTTTTGGAAATATGAAAAGTTGTATGTCATGCATTTAAATGTATTTGTAATTACACATGTATAATGATGGCACTGAAATGTAGTGCATTTAAACTATATTACATTTAAAAGTAATAACACTACAGTTAAAATTGCAATCAAGCACTTTACATGTGCTTACATGTGCTCTACACATCAAAATAAATGTACTTCTTTAAAACACAAACAAATGATTATGAAAACGGTGAGTGAAATGTTTACTGTGACATTATTACAAAGTGCACTTTTTAAAAGTCTGCTAAAAGGCACAATATGTAATTTTCGCCGCTAGAGGGATTATTAACATAGCAGAATGAAGCAGGGTGAGGCTGAAAGCCGTCGAAATGAAACGACTCGAAAGCAGCGGAGCTTTTATTACGCCACAGTCGACCGCTTCTGCTCCTTCCGGTCGTGCGTATGTGGGGTAAAGCAGCTCTGTTTTATCATACTAGATACATTTGAAAGTTCTGTTATAATGCTACTTTGTGCGGTCGTCACCGGTCTATTAAAACACACAACAATAATAAAGCGTCTTTGGTGTTTCCATGTTTTCTACAAAACAAAACCGGAAATCGAGGGGTTATGACGTCATTGGCAGGCGACACAATCACACTATGGACACGCTCCGTGTCACTAGTTAAAATTGCTTATTTCTCTGGATTTAAACATTCTTCGAAACATTTGGGATAATGAAAGTACACAAGTCAGCAAAATATATAACACTGTTCTAGTGGGTTTTGGATATTTTAATAAAAAAATCTTACATATTGTGCCTTTAAGTGAGTTAAGAAACATAGTCATGAAAGTGTACTGTATTTACACTAAGTACACTTAAGTGGCCTTGTTTTATTTCATTAATATTACACTACAAGTGCACATTCAATACAATTAAGCAAACTTCTTCTTCACGAGGGTCATGACAGCAGTTAGTCAGTCTCGTTAAAACCAAACTCACTGTCTTACCTTGATCTCCATTGGCTCCTTTGGCACCCTGGACGGTCTCTCCAGGTCCTTTACTGATACTGAAGCTGACGTGAAACTGAGCACATGAAAGTGGATGTGACCTTTCCAAAAATGTCAGTGCTAGGACTAGTGTAATAATCTACAAGTGCACATTCAATACAATTAAGCAAACTTCTTCTTCACGAGGGTCATGACAGCAGTTAGTCAGTCTCGTTAAAACCAAACTCACTGTCTTACCTTGATCTCCATTGGCTCCTTTGGCACCCTGGACGGTCTCTCCAGGTCCTTTACTGATACTGAAGCTGACGTGAAACAGAGCACATGAAAGTGGCTGTGACCTTTCCAAAAATGTCAGTGCTAGGACTAGTGTAATAATGAGGAGTAGAGCAGAGGGAAGTCTACTTTAACCTTTAAGGGCAGCAGCACTACACTATGATAGTGCTGTGCTGTTAGCAACATGGCTACGCTGTGCTACACACTACAAACACAGCCACCAGCGATCCTGGACTGATTCTAGGCTGCATTACCCGAAGAATGAAGTAGTGACACCTTTACATGGACGTCTAGCATGTTTGCACTCCATTTCATGCAGTAACACTGCTGAAAAAACAAACAAAAAAGCAATAGACACCATTACAGAATTTGTAATGGTTTTACTGGTTATAATGGGACCTGTATTGGTTTTAATGGGAACTGTAATGGACCCTTTGGGTTTATACTGGTAATTGGTCGCCTTCTATTTGTGGCTTGTTAAAACCAATAAATCTGAATGGAATATGTCCCAAAACACACTAAAGAAAAACATTTTGAATGGTTTTAATGGTTAAAAGTTGATGGTGTGTAATGTTTGTAATGGTACTTGTAGTTAGAAGACCATTAGAATTTTCTGTGATGGTTTCTATTGTTTTTATCAGCAGGGTAGGCTTGAGTACTTCAAGGACTACCCATGATTCAATCTCTGTGTGTTTCTCTATATAAGTTCTGTTCCAGAATGTGAACGCTGTCTGCTGCTTACATAGACCTCCTGAGTGACTGATTTGTATCAATCTACACAGGCAGCAACTCGACACATTATACAACTAGTGCCTTTCACAAAAAGTTAACTGGAGACTTGATTCACAACTGATTCCAGTAGAGTTTGACGTTAGCATGTTGTTAGGCTAACAACAGGTATGTTTACATGCACTAAATTTCGAGAATCCAAATAAATCCAATCCAATTTCAGATTCTAAATGTTCTGCTTATGTGAACCCTAAACTTTGAATCTGATTCACGTTTGTTTACATGTGCATAACATTACAAATCTTCCAGGCCCTGTTGTGTTTGTAATTCACTAAAACACATATGGTCCAGGTCAATATTAGATCCCACCTCCTCTGAACAAACCACAGAGTTTCCATATGGTGTGTGGAAATGGATACTCCATGGTTTCCCATCACCACCTACAGCTCATTTGGACCCTACGCTGAGAGACAGAGAGAGGGTTGTCCTTCTTTTTGTTCAGTTTTTTCACGTACTGTGAATGTTCAGCCAAACTGTAAATTGCTCTCTTCACAGAATGACGTTACAGTTGAGCAGACCAGTGAAGTTTAGGTCAGTGGTGCTCAATTGGTTTTGAAATGTAATATTGGGCACAATCATATCCATTAATTTATCAATTAAATTTAAATGAATGAATAAATAAATAAATAAATAGAATGAATGAATGAATGAATGACACCTCTTCTATTATGGTTACACCGCATGACATTTTAGAGTCTTAAATTTAGACTTTTCTTAGATAGTATAGTAGTTGGTAAAAATAGTCTTTCAAAACTCATTCATGCATTCATTCATTCATTCCTTTAGATGTGTAAACACTACTTGAAGAATATATATAATTTAAGTAAATATTTTATACAATATTTAAAGCTTAAAGAAAATGTAAATGCCTTTTACTTGATGGTTACACCACATGTCATTTTAAAATAATTAAATTTTGACTTTTGTTAAATAATATAATAGTTGGTTAAAATAAATAAATAAATTGAATTAATTAATGAATGAATTAATTAATTAATTAATGACTTAGACACCTCTTTTATTATGGTTACACCACATGACATTTTATAGTAATTACATTTAGACTTTTCTTAAATAGTATAGTAGTTGGTAAAAATAGTCTTTCAAAACTAACTCATTAATTCATTCATTTAGATGTGTAAACAATACTTGAAGAATATATATAATTTAAGTAAACATTTTATACAATATTTAAAGCTTAAAGAAAATGTCAATGCCTTTTACTTGATGGTTACACCACATGACATTTTAAAATCCTTACATTTAGACTTTTGTTAAATAATATAATAGTTTGTTAAAATAAATAAATTGAATGAATGAATGAATGAATGAATGCAATGACTTAAAGGGATAGTTCACCCAAAAATGAAAATGTGATGTTTAGATAGACTGCAACGGTTGGACTTAAAAATCATCAAATGTGTTCTACTGAAGAAACAAAGTCACCTACATCTTGGATGCCCTGGGGGTAAGCAGATAAACATCAAATTTTCATTTTTGGGTGAACTATCCTTTTAAAGACACCTATTCTATTATGTTATAGTTTTTTTTTATTGAAATTATATAGTGCTGGGTAGTAGATGATAGCATGTAATCTAGATTACCTAATCAGATTACAAAAATTACTTATAATTGGATTAAATTACATTTTAAAATACTCAAAATCTGATCATCAAAAACAGTTACTTTTTTATTGATTACAGTGATCACGTTATTCACACAGTAGCAATAAATTATTCATAATTTATAAACTCTGCCTAATTTTTTCTCATCTTTTAAATTTCCCTTTCTAAAATATCCTGCCACTTATGCATTCAGAAAGTCTTCCAGTTTTGTGGACATTCACACAAAGACCAGTCACTAGTCAGGTAGATATAATTACACAGAAAAGAATTGGGAGGCCGCACATCTTTTGACTACTGGATTTACAAGAATAATTTCAGTTTTAAAAAGTGTTCCCTCAACAGTGCATCAACAAATTCTAAGCTTTTTATTAAACTCGCGAACCCCAGTTTGTTGTGCCATGATGTTAATAACAACTAATGGAACATATTTTCTTTCTCTTTGTGTTTTTATATCAGTATGGTACAAGATTATTTAAATCAATGTGATAAACGATTTATGTCAAAAGTAATCTAAAAGTAGTCTTATTATATTACCTAAAATGTGTAATGTAATGGATTACGTAATTAACTACAGTGTTTGTCATGTAATTTGGAATCAGTAACGGACTACAATTTGTAAGTAATCTACCCAGCACTGTATTGTGTTATAATAAAGCAATAAGCCCCGTGAAGCCGTGGTTTACAGTGAATTTATAACAGCTAAGGGGCGTTGTTAGGTACGACGCGAAGCAGAGCTTTTATAAAACGGTTATTCCATATACGTTGTACGGTTTCACAAAATAAAACAGAGCAAATAAAGTGTAATGCTATTATTAAAATGCCTCGGTTACGTATGTAACCCTCGTTCCCTGAAGGAGGGAACGGAGACGTCACGTCGGTTACAATTCGTCGGTCCCCGACGTGACTCGGAGTGACCGACTGAAAGGGAAACAGTATTGTTCCACCAAACAATGTAGTCACACAAACATAAACAAAGGTGTATGTTTGTAGAGTCATTTACAACAGCTTCGAACGTGGCTCAGCCAATCAGAATCAAGGACCGGAACTATCCGTTTTATAAATGAAAAATTTAAAGTAGCTTATCACATTGAAGAAAAAACGTTACTGATGAGTTTGGAATAATATTTTAGATTATTCGATTATTTAGATTATTATTCAATTATTCAGATTAGATTATTTTAGACTATTTCCTCGGGAAAACCCTTTTGTTTTCAGGAGAAAAAAAAAAGCAGAAGAAAATGACATGATACAAATGGCCACTTCATCTTCACCTTCATGACAACATAAAAAAAATCTTGTAAAATATCTTTATTTATTATCTTTATATTTATGGCATGGCAAGGATAGTTCAGGTTGTAAAATGTCATGTAGTACAACCCTTTAAAACATTATATGAATTAATAATTCATATTTGTAAAAAGAAAAAATACTTTTTATTATTTTTAACAATTATTTATTGCTAAATACATTTTTATTAATTAAAATATTTAAAATATTTATTCATTCATTCATTTACTTGTTTGTTTATTTGTCTGAAAATAATGCATAAAAGATATACACTGTATTGATGATACAAAAAAAACATTACATTTTACATCACATGACATTTATAGAGTCATTAAATTTCAACTTTTATGGATTGAATAGACTTATTCATGTCAATGCAACATAAATACGGAGCATTTTTCTAACAATTGGCATTAGTCAAGTGGATATAATTACACTGAAAACTGAGAGGCCACGCAGCATTTGAACACTGGACACAAATCATTTCAATTGTAAGAATTTTCCTAACATTTCAACATTGCATCAACAAATTACTAGCCTTTCGTTAAACTTTTCATTTTTAATTTCGTTAAGCTTTTCATTTGAAACCAGATGTTTATTTTTATTTTCTTTATCTTGGACGCTCTTACAGGTTTTGAGAACGTTAAGCTTTTCCCAGAATGATTGTCATGGATATTTGAAGACGTGTCAAACACAGACAAAACCTCACTCTCATCAACACACTTTACTCTATCTCCAAAAAAACTTGAATTCAGTCACTAAACTAAAGGTGTTTGGCTCTTTAAACATGGTATAGCAGATCAATTTTAGCAAAACTTTAAGTTCTGTCATCAGCTCCTCGTCCTCGTGTTGTTTCAGACTTCTGTGATGTACTGGTTTGGTCCACACAATGAAAATTATTGAGGTCCAAAATAACATTGGACCCTACTGACTCTCATTGTATGGCCTTTATTAATCAGAGGTATATAGCATGTCTCAGGCTGTCGGTGTGTGTATACTGAGCGGCAGACTGATGAGATCTCTAGCGCCAGACCTTCACCTGGGAACCTCCGAAGCAATGAGCCGTGCCTGGCCAAGCTGCCATCATCCCCCTCACTAAGTCACCAGACTGTTCACTGTTCACACACTCGTATGAACATCGTCTACAGCGTGTTGATTCATTCCACTGCCTTTCCACTGTGTTTCTGTTCACCTTATCAACTTTAAGTAGTAGTTACAAAGATCATGCATTCATTTGATGGAATAGTTTGCACAATAATGAATGGTCAAACAATTGACATTTGTTCTGCTCACAGCAGTTATTGATTATCACCAATGTTTATTTCAATATTTAAATTTTATTACAAATAGACACAACATCTTAATTGGGTTTGGTGGAAATAGTGATGAAAATTACGTTTTTTTATTTATTTATTTTTTTTTTTTATAAAATGGCTGACTCAACTTGCTAAGGCTTAAACTTAAAAATTATTATTAATGGTAAATAAAAAAAACACCACAACTGAGTGATAATCAAAATATGTGGTATAAAATAAAATAAAATAAAAAAGTTGTATGTCACTTTTGAATATCACATATAAAAAAATATTAATAAAATAAAATAAAATTGAAATAAATGGTAAATTGTACATGGTTAAAAAATACCCAACTAAATGGTTGTCATCAGTTGTGAATAATAATAATAATAATAATAATAATGGTTGACCCCAGTCTTTGTATAGAATACCTTTTTTAAATAATTAAATAAAAAAAAGTTAAATTAAATCAAATGTTAAACGTAGATGTAAAATTGACACCAACTGAGTAATAGAAACAAATAATGTTGATGATGGTTTATTCAATCTTTCTTAAAAATTAAACTCTTTAACATCTTAAAAAAAAATTAAATTAAATTAATAATGACACACATTTTTTGTATTTTAAGCCTGGACAACTGTGAAATAATAAACTCTATATATAAAAGGAATTTGATAATAAAATAAACGACAATGGTAAATGGTAAAAAGCCATTATAATGTGACCCTATACCAAAAATAAAAAAGTTTACCTATACTAATTTTTATAAAAATCAACCCCTGTACTGGAACAGCTTACAAAGTGCTTGTAGGTGCAGAAACACCCATGTATTAAAGTACCATGGTATTACCATCTGATTCCATTACTGCACCATAGTTCGACCAGAGTGTTTTTATATAAGGACTCTGAATCTATTTGAAGCATTCAAACCGCTGCACTAATGATTTCTGTAGCACTCCGGGTGAATAATGCATTATCTTATCATGGCAAGATCTGCGCGAGTGGTTAGGGAACTGCAGATAGTTTAACATAGTTACCAACTGACTGCTTGCAGTGCCTTAAGCAATATAGTTGAACAGCGTTATAGGATTACCGCTTTGCGCCTGGAAACATAAGCCTCTCTTAGCGGCGTACAGCTTAAGACCTCCGCTTAACTCTATTAAAGCACACAGAATTTCTCCAGACACACGCGTAATCATATAACTCCGTTAAAACAGCTCGCAGTTGCTTCGGATACAGTCATGACTGGATTGTTGAAAATCAGAGTTAGCGTCTCGCTCTTTATTGAAACTGCGGTTTTATTAGTTTATTGTTATCAATTCATGTCCGTCGTCGATATTTAGGCACTGCGGGAGCTGCACTGTGGTTTTCCAGCGTCTTGTTTGGTTGACTGTCCACTTCAGGACTTGAGCTGACGGAATACTTGAACAAGTGCTGTTGTTGAAGATCTTCCAGCATGTTCTGTAATAGTGAAAATGGTGTAAAACACACACTCTGCTTTAGGAGCTAATATATCACTCAATAGAATAAGCGACTGGGGAGACATCCGTATACATTGATATTGAGGGTTTGAGAGTGATGTAGCTTTAGCCTGTTGGTCAGAGAAGCCCTTAGGTCGTGTCTGCGAGGCCAGTTTTTCTGTAACGCCACAATCCAACACTAGTTATAGTCTACAAACATAAACCCTCGCTGGGTGAACCTCACAAACACCGGTGACGCAATACAGGTAACGCCAGTTACGTAATCAGATTACTTTTTTTAAGTAACTAGTAAAGTAACGCATTACTTTTTAATTTAGAAGGAAATATCTGCGTTACTTTTCCAAATGAGTAACAGTAGTTACTTTGTTTCCATGTATTGAGTGACAGCTCTGGTGTTGCCATGGTGACAGAAATCAGGAGTAAGTGCAGAGTGCTGTGTGTGAATGTGATCTTACTGTAGTTCTAGACTAAATATTAACTATTTACTCTTCTCATGACACAAAAACAGATTCAGTGTTCCTCAAAATGAATAAAAACAGTCAAATGCAAACTCAGATTATTATACAAACCTGCAATAATTAAATATGAAAAACTATCATCTATTTAATCCCATTTTATTAACCACTGATCTTCGATGATGCAATTCAATGATACTAACAAGCAAAACTGACGCATTTGTGTTTGATTTTTGTTATTGCTGAATAGTGTTGAACTTTCTTCTCCTGCGTCATATTCTTCACGAGATTTGTTTGAGCTGCGCCCTCTACTGAACAGATGTGAATTTACATTTCCTTCAGCCTGAGGCGTATTCATTTCGCTTTTGTGTGAAAGGGCTTTTACATTTGTATTTTTTTTTATATTAAAAACAAACAAGCAAGCCCTGCCCAGATTTAACATAATATATTATTTTCCATAAAAAGTAACTAAGTAACATAATTAGTTACTTTTTTAGGGAGTAACACAATATTGTAATGCATTACTTTTAAAAGTAGCTTTCCCCAACACTGGTAAACACTGTCAAGTAATGTACAAGCTATATTATATTTTTGTATAATGAGCATTAAACTGTGTAATTGGCTGTTACTGGGGTTATTATAAATAACTAAATCTCAATTGGGTTATAATAAAAAACTCAAAGTATATTGGCTTATTATAATGAACTACAACTAAAGCCATGAAAATATTTGTGTTAATGGAAATAAAACAAACGTTAATAAAAGCAAATTAAAGTTATTTTATTTCAGCTCATTTTCAGTTTAACATTCTGTAAAACAGGAGACGTTGACCTTTAGCGCTGTCCTCATTTTCCCTCTCTTTATGTTACCCGGCCTTTTTTCTAATGCACAGTCCTCACCTCTTCTTTTCACTGTTATCTCAAATAATTACCCTTCCGTTTCCCCCCGAATCCCTGGAGGCCCGAGCTGCTCAAAAGGCCACTCAGTGTGTCCAGGCGCGGAGGGATTGAGATCAGCGCTCAGTCGCTCAGTATTCAGTCTCTAATTAACCGCCGCGGCGTTCCAGCAGGCCCCAGTCCAGCCCGAGTCCATATGGCTGCTACAAGGCCAGTGCGATTATCACCATGTGCTACAGAGCAAGAGAGAGAGGGGATGACTGAAGAGAGAGAGAGAGCGCTTGGGTGTATTATTTTTAACGACTCTCCGTTGGCAGAGATGACAGTGCATTTGTTATTTTTAAGCGGCAGTAGCCTAACCTTGACCTCCCACACACTCACACCTCTGTTTATGTGTTAGCAAAAGTCATTACTGAGAGTGTTTGTGTGTTACGAGTGCGAGAGAAGGAAAACATAATCATATTTTATTCATACAGTGTTGAATGCGAGAGCAGCATTTCTGGTCAGATTTACTGTTGCTCGGTGAATTTTCACAGGCAAAATCCAGTTATTTCAATAGGAATCCACGCGATTGGGACTTTCCAAATGCAGATTTCGCAATAGGTTCAAGTTGGTCATACATATTTGCCGGGTTGAGCGACAGAAACCGTATGAAAGTGTGAGACCTAGAAGACAGTTTGTAAGTTCGGGATGAAGGAGGTGTGAACCGGCAAATGTTTAATGACAAAATAAACAAACAACCAAAACGAGAGTAAGCCGCCTCATGGCTGACTGCCGCAGAAAAGTAAACAAAACAAGCGATGTAAATGTCCTCTCTTGTCTTCCTCTGTTGTCACTCCTCCTTTTATCCTTGCTGAGCTCCTCCGTGGGGCTCATTAACATTCGTGCCACTGGACTCGCTCCGCCCCCCCATGGCTCTTGGCCCCTCCCCACTCCTCTCCACAGACCATTTTTGTTGCTCACTAATTTCGCTAATGTGACCACACACATTTAAAGATGCAATTCACCACTGGAAAAATAGGGTTTTAATACAAGTTGGCTGTCTGTGCAGTAGAAACACGAGTGTACAAAAACAAACAAACAAACAAACAAAAAAAAACAGCTACATGCTAAATAGAAAACTATGGTACCTTGTTTCTGCCACTGAATGAAAAATAAAAACGGTAACTGCAACTTTTTATCTCACTATTCTGAGGTTTTTCGAGGAGTTGCGAATTTACAGAATTGTGTGAAATTAACTCACATTTGCAAGTTACAAAGTCAGAATTGTGTGATATAAAATCAACATTGTGAGTTACAAAGTCAAGTTACAAATAGTAAGATTATGTCTCGCAATTGACCGTTCGCAAAGAGCTTGATTGACAGGTGATCTGACCAATCATAACGCCAAATCCGCCAACTTGTCTGACAGCTATGGCTGGAAACTTACAATAAATTAAAAAATTTTACCTATTAGATTGTGTTTTATTAACGTCTACACCTACCCCAACCCTAAAAAAAATTATGCAAAAACAGTAATTATTGTTGTACAGCGTGACAGAAAATATACTATATTGATGTGCGCATGCCCAGGAGCCGCAGCTGCTTGTTCAGGTGTGTTTGATTAGGGTTGGAGCTGAACTCTGCAGGACTGCGGCTCTCTAGGACTGAACTTGCCTACCCCTGGTCTAGGGCATTTTTCTGAGTCAACATGCCCTAGACAGATGTCTTTGACTGTTGCGCTTAAGGCACATGACACGGCATGACATGTTCTGTGTGAATTAAAAAAAATTATGCAAAAACAGTAATTATTGTTGTACAGCGTGACAGAAAATATACTATATTGATGTGCGCATGCCCAGGAGCCGCAGCTGTTTCCCAACCACAAATCAGACAGGAAAGTAGATTAATTTTGGTTGACTTAAACTTGAAAAATGGTATGTTCCGCGGTTGAAATAAAATATGTTCTGATGTTCATTCATGTTTATTTCGCGCTTTAGGTAAATATGAAAAAAGCTTTAACTGAGCCAATACAGTGATCTCTCATTAAAGAGCCACAAAACAGAATTTATTGTTTGAATTTCTTTAAAAATGACAAAACTCTGTCTTGTCTGTCGGTGTGTCAGTTTCCTCTTTGCTCCACGATGTGTACTGTGAGAGCAGCATGGCTTGTCGGACATAGCAACAGTAAATAAGGAGTGCAGGTCAATTGCGAGAAAAAAGTCAGAATTGCAAGATAAAAAGTCGCAATTACCTTTTTTATGGCAGAAATGGGCTTCCGTAGAAAACAGACAAAATGGGCTGAAAAAAATCGCACTTACGCTTTTTGTATCTAGCTCAAAGACAGTTTGATTTAGCCCAGTGCATAATGGGTATTGAAGTTTTCCTACCATTTTTTTTAAAGCACTTTTTCTCTCTTTTCTCTTGTAATGTAGCACCGAATGAATGAATGAATGCATTTCTACTGCATGGACAGACAACTTTTATTAAAACCCCATCTTGTCAGCAGTGAATTAACCCTTAAAGGGGCTGTTCACACACATTTTTCAGGTCCACTGCGCTTAAGGCACATGACACGGCATGACATGTTCTGTGTGAATTGCCCCTGACAAAGTAAAATTAACTGTTTAAAAAGGAATGTTCAAATATCCGTTACTCTCACCGAATCGTTCACATGCCATTTTTTCTGTTAACTTTCTGTATTCTTGAAAATGAAAGGGGACTGGAGCAAAACTGACGAGGAGAAGCATCATGAAAGTAGTTAATATGACTCATATGCTGTATTACAAGCCTTCTGAAGCCATGTGACAGCTTTGTGTAAAGAACAGACTGAAATTTAATTGACTTTTTCTGGGTGAACTTTCCCTTTAAAAGAACCTCCTTAGTAGTTGTGTGTGTGTATTTATGGAAAATGCAGCACAGTGTAACACAGGTGACATTAATAACATGAGTTATTAATAACACCAATGATTCAAAATGTTTATTTGCTGTACAATCTGAAACAGCTTTTTTTTGCTTTCTTCAGATGCCAAAGTCAATATAAGGGACTATCACGGGAAGATGGCAGCTCATTACTGGAGTGGCAGCAAGGATATTTTTACCGAACACCGATCTCATCCTGGCACGTATTTACTATTCAGTGTTTCACATTTCCAGAAGCATGTTTAGAACAGTGACTAACAAAATTATTCTGTGCATTGTGTCAAAATCTCTCAGCTGCTGTATTGGCTGTCTGTGGTGATTGACAGCTGTTTTGCTCCACTCAGCTGGCAGCTGGCCGAGGGGGAGGCGGGCCCAGTGTTACGCGCAGCTGTCTGCCCTCCTGTCTCGCTCTCAGAGTAACAGAAACATCAGTGCAGAGACGTCCAGCAGTCCACTAGAGCTCCATCACCCTCACCCTGATACACACTCAGCATGAACCACTGCCCAGTGATTGTCAAGTATTCATGAAATGAGTGATTAAATGATTAGTTCGAATAAAAATTAATATGCTGTCATCAATTACTCACCCTTGTGCCATTCAACTTGCATGCTAAGACTGAATCCTTTGACAATAATATATTAATTGTAGGGTTCTTGTACAAAGAAAAACCTTGTATTGAATGTGTACTTGTAATAATATATATACAGGTACATCTAAAAAAATTGAATATCATGAAAAAGGTCAATATTTTTTGTCACTCATTTCAGAAAGTGAAACCCATATATTATATAGATTCATTACACATAGAGTGAAATGTTTCAAGCCTTTATTTCTTGAAATGTTGATGATTATGGCTTACAGATAATGAAAACCCAAAATTCAGTGTCTCAGGAAATTAGAATATTGTGAAGAAGTTCAATATTGGAAAGTCATGGTGTCACATCCTAATCAGCTAATTACCTCAAAACACCTGCAAAGGTTTCCTGAGCCTTTAAATGGTCTCTCAGTCTGGGTCAGTAGGCTACACAATCATGGGGAAGACTGCTGACTTGACAGATGTCCAGAAGACAGTCATTGAGTCCCTCCACAAGGAGGGTAAGCCACAAAAGTTCATTGCTAAAGAAGCTGGTTGTTCACAGAGTGCTGTATCCAAGCATATTCATAGAAAGTTGAGTGGAAGGAAAAAGTGTGGTAGGAAAAGGTGCACCAGCAAGAATTTGGGGGAGCTTCACAAGGAGTGGACTGAGGCTGGCGTCAG